>NC_060121.1:43810393-44113423 GCF_021461395.2 Schistocerca americana | reverse complement strand
TCCAGCATTAATGTTGTTATACAGTGATCGCCACCTACTGCCACTGTCGCCAGTGAGAAGATGAAGCTACAGGTTCCTCAGACGTTCCACTTTAATTTATGCGGCGTGTCCTAGAAATGCTCTGCCAGACTTCGAGGGTTTGTAGAGGATGTCTTGAGTAACAAATCGAGTACAGTGACCTGTATCCGGAAACTTTATCCAACGACTCTGCAGAGCGTCGAAGTCATAGGCGCCCCAGCGCCTGCCGGCAGGCCAAACCATCGCCAGTAAACGTGACTTGTAGGCTGATGGGTCGTAGGTGGAACGTCTCGCAATGTTATTGTTATACAGTGATGGCGTCTTACTGCCACGGTCGCCAATGAGAAGATGGACCTACCTGTTCCGCAGACAGACTTTGTCTGCTACGAATGGGATTCTCTCTTACCTCGGAAGATGAGAAGTTTCCATCTGAAACTTCCTGGCAGATTAAAACTGTGTGCCGGACCGAGACTCCAACTCGGGACCTTTGCCTTTCGCGGGCAAGTGCTACACCAACTGAGCCACCCAAGCACGAAAGGAAAAGGTCCCGAGTTCGAGTCTCGGTCCGGCACTCAGTTTTAATCTGCCAGGAAGTTTCATCTCAGGGCACACTCAGCTGCAGAGTGAAAATTTCATTCTAGGTCTTCATCTGTGGTTTTTTCTCCTGCACACAGAAAAACATTGGAGATTTTAGATGGGTTCCAGGAGAAAAATTAAACTGCAGGTGGAAAGCTGTATCCGAAACCGTCATTCACCTAGGCAACAAACAACCGCATTCATTGGAGACAATGCGTGTCTACACATTGGCTACTTCCATCTTCTCCACTTGAGAACATGGCAACCAGTTGCGATCACTGTACAACAAACGGCACTGCGAGACGTTCCGCTTACGTTCTTTCATCGTATGAAATCACGTTTGCTGCCGAAGGCCTAGTGGCACGCTCCGGCTTTTGCAACTTCGACGCTCCGTAGCATCGTAGGACGATATTTCCGGATGCAGGTTCCTATCCTCGATTTGTTCATTAAGACACCCTCTACAACCTCTGGAGGTATGTCCCAACACTTCTGGAAGGCCTTGCATTGAACCAGTAACGGTTATGTAACAATTAAATGGAATACTACTGGAACAACCTGTACATCTGTCGATTTTGTTCCGTTTAACGTATTGACTTCTGTCTACAGAAAAGTCCTGAATTTAGTCATAAATCTGGTCCGATACTCGGTAAGCTCGCATTTTTCTCACTAAACGTCTTTACCGAATGCCATCAGGAAGTGAAGAACACAGTATCAGCCAGGGGTATTTCGTCTACGGCATTGTGTATTTTATGGAGGAACAGGGCGAGCTGTGTTTCGCATCATCTCTGTTTACGAAATCTATATTGGTTTATGTAGACTATATTTTCGTTCTTCTGAAGTGGCATAGCATGTGAGCTTACAACATGTTCCATAATTCTACAACAGATTCACGTCAGCAGTATAGGCCGAAAATTAGGTACATCAGTTTCACGGCCCTTCTTGAAAAGAGGAATGACATGTTCTTTTTACAATAACTTGGTAACGTGCATTGTTCCAGTGATCCACGATGTACTACTGATAGAAGGGGAGCACGTTTTTCCGCACCAACCATCTAGAATCTCACAGATATGTCATTCGCTCGAGATGCCTTTCCACTTCTCAGAGACTTCAGTTGATTTTCCATTCCACGATCACTTATCTGAAAGTCCATCATTTCGGCGTTCTGATATAAGGAGGCGCATTACAGTTCTCCACAGTGAAACAATTAGGTTCGTACTGAATGCAGTATTGTGGGTTGTTCCGTGTCATATTCTGTTTCTATGTTTCTGCATCAGGAAAGCATAACACGAATGTAACTATCTGATGCAGTAGTACCCCTCGCGACTACAAACTACACTGGCACCAACACTGAAACGTCACTCGCAGCGTCATTTTTCCATCGTGAAGGATGCCTCTACGCATTCCCCCTGTCTCTCTTCATCTCAACTACACTTTACACATCGAGCAGATCATCTACTTCACTCAGCGTTCACGTGAAAAAATATACACTGAGGTGGCAAAAGTCCTGGGATACCTCCTTGTGGCCGGCATACTGCAGAAATTCGACGTGGCATGGACTCAGCATGTCGTTCGGAAGTCACCTGCAGAAACATTAGGCCACGCTGCTTCTATAGCCGTCCATATCTGCGAAAGTGTTGCCGGTGCAAAATTTTGTTTACAAACTTACTTCTCGATTGTGTCTTATAAATGTTCTATGGGATTTACGTCGGGCGATCTGGGTGGCTAAATCATTCGCTCGAATGATCCAGAACACTCTTCAAATCAAATCAATCGCGAACAGTTGTGGTCGGGTGACATGTCGCATTCTCGCCCGCAAAAATTCCGTCTTCGTTTGGGAACATTTCCGTTAATTGCTGCGGATGGTCTCCAAGGAGCCAAATATAACCATTTCCACTTAATTGTTTTTTCAAGTTTCATGGCTTCATTATATGTTTTCCTGTCACTGGTGCATGGTTTTGGAGTTCAAGCTCGGCCCCGAATTCCCATCTTATGGAGCTCCCTGCGTATTGTTTTGGTACTGACAGGACTCGAGACTGCGTCATTCAGTTCCAAAGTGACTTCTGCAACTGGTTTCCCCTTATTTTTCGTCACAATCCTCTTCAGTGAGCGTCTGTCACGATCACTCAACACACAGTTTCCACTTAGCATATGATGTTTTTCCACTTTCACTGTAAGCGGTGTAGTTCATAGATACGATGCCTCTTGAAACACCAAGCTACCTTGGTTGCAGAAGCGTGCATAATACGAGCACCAACACTTTTCCCACGTTCAACTCACTTAGCTCCGACATAACGCCCTCAAAACTTCACGGAACACTGTTACGACCACCACTGACGGGCACATTTCACAGGTGCTATTCGTGATCAGATACGACAGTGCAACCTGCAGGATTGAACAGAATCTTCATTTGAGTTGTAGCATGCGTTTGTCATAGCAAACCCCCGTAGCTACTGTAAAAGCAAAGTCCAGAGCATAGCGAAAGTCATCGCATTTTGTAAGGGTGCACAAACTGTCAGGGAATTATTCGAATCCAAAAACGTAAACACACACAATGAAAAACACTCTGCTGTCAATGACGCGTCTCGAAGTCTTCAGAGAACAACGAGAACAGCCGGACAAGTGCGGCGCCGTAGTGTTTGCGGACAATGTTGCGTCATTGGAAGGGCCACGTGACACGCCTGCAGAGCCCTCCGTGGGAGGACATTGGTCGTTGTGCGAATTCCGACTACCCCTGATCTGTTGTCCACATTGATACTGGTGCTGGTTGGGGCATCGGAATCACTATTGGATACTAAAAGCAGAAAATGTAAAGCAATGCAAATAATATGAAAATATGTAGTCTCTGGCTATCAAGTGCCTGTTAGTAGCAGGGCAGAGGGGGGATCAGTCCACATTGTGGGTTGCCTACAAACCTATTGTTGTTTTTTGATTTACAAATCCTTTTTTCTGCTACGTGGATTATGACCCCCAGCGATAATTCATTACTTTGACTGACATGACCTTCACCTATTGTTCTGCAAAGTGACTTATAGCTCCCAGGGGTAATCCATCTGTCTGAGAAACCCCCACTCCTCCTCCACCTCCTCTTCCTGCACTCCTCAGACAATTCCCCTTGCCAATACAAGCACACTTTTGATATCAATTTGATTGACAAGTAATTAATTCGATCAATTAATTAACCCATCCCCCTCTGGGAAAACCCCCAGCCTTCCTTCTCCCCTTCCCCACCTGGAAATTGGTGGGAAAAAAGGAAAAAAACTCAATTGATTGGCCATCCACAGCCTATGCACCAATACAGACATATAGAAAACAGAATAAAGGCATTGCAACTGTAGAATGCAGGTGATGGATGCGTTCTAGTACAGTGTTGTTCTACACTGTATTAGCAGGAGAACAGTGCAATTGCGCTAGGCGTTGAGAGCTGTACTACATTTAAAGAAATTTTAGAATGTGTGACGAGAAGTTATGTCATGATCACATGGCCAGAAGTGACACCGATAAAATTACGAAAAATGACAAAAAGTACATATAACCTGAGATAAAATGCGCCAAAATGCGGGGGAACTTGAGGGAGCACTTACATATGTTCTGCCTGATGGAGGACAATTCTTGTACATGGAAATAACTACGTTGCAGCAAGATGAATACGAAAAAGTTTGACATGGACGCACTGGGAACCAGGGAGACAGTCATTTTTCATTGACAGCGAGACAAATAAGTGTCCTTAGCTAAAGAGCGTTGTATTACCAGATGTGGCACTGCAATGTACAACTACAGAATGAATCACGTGTTAGAGCCTGTGGGGGACATTTTAGCAGTTTTAAGTCCTACCAAACAGTATTTGTAACGTGCTGCTCTGTACTCTTCGGCAATCACAACCTTGCTGTGTCACCTAACAAGTGTCTTAAAAACAGTTGCTATATGGTTTGTTTAACAACATTCTACTGTATGTCCATTGAGGAAATAATGATACATTCTAGTTGACTGCTGTCTTTGATGTTTTCCTGGAAAAGACAACCATCTGCCTCTAAGCTGACTTGCATCTGCGTTAAAATGTGATAGAACGTGGAACGGGTGATCAGTTCAGATGGGTTTTTAATGGGACCTGATTTAATGGTAGATTTATGATGCGTTGTAGAGAGAGGGAGATATAGCAGAAATTATTTATCGCTAATTTAACCATTTATTTTCCGTTGTTCTCTCGGCATGTATCAGTTCTGTGGTATAACCTGTGTGTGACTTAGAGCACACTCCACCAGCGATCATGAACAGTAGTCCCAGAGTACTTCCAGCCTATGTGAGATGAAAATTATCCCTCGATCGAAAACCTGTTTTGGTCCCCCCTATAGACAAACGAAGATGTATGCGACGCAGTCCACTCCCCTGCCGCATCTGGTACATAAATCGAGTCTTCTGTTTCACATATGTACAAACTGACTACTACTATTCTTTTCATGTTCGTCCTGTGCAAACTGCTTGCACGTGGATCATCAGGTAAAGGCAAGTCTTAGATTTTTAAGTAGGTTGGTGTAAAAGATGAGCAAATATTCTCGTGACAAATCAAACTTTGCGTGAGTATGCCAGCAGTCTGATCATATAAATATAGAAAACTGTGAAAAACGACAAAAAAACGGTAAACTTCCAGGATAACCTAGGACAATAACGAAAAATTGATGTCAAATACGTAAAAATTGAGGAAATACGGTGAAATATGTGAAAACGCGAAAATGTATTAAAATTATGGAAACTGACGCAGAATACATAACATAAGTGAAAAATTCCATGAAATGAGTACTGAGGAAATGAAGAAACTTGCGTCTTCTCGAGGAGGAGAGTAGATTGGTATTACATACACACCTTAAAGTGGAAAGAGGAGGCATTCTAGAGATACAGTATCAGGGTGAAACAGCAACATTATCCTGCACATGAGTAACACAATCTAATGTCAGACCATGACTTCTCTTTGCAAGAGAAAGGTTACCAAGGGTGTGGTGTGCTGCGATAAGACTGTAAGATATCTCTAGCAAATGATCGTGATATTTATTTCCTTATAACTTCATAAGATGTCACTGCAGAACATGTATGTAATTTGGAGACGCACTGTAATGCAGTAGCAGAATCCTGATCTATCTTCCAGTTTCTGTAAGATGTGGACTGATCCTAATTTTCCCAATAAGAAACACCACAGTAACTGCTCATACAGTCTTTTCTACTTGCTTGTGTTGCAGGATAAAGCTTCGTTTGGCGGTGGTCTTACACATCGTACATACTGGGCAGAGCTACAACAACATGTACCCATTTCCATCAAGCGGTAAAAACACTGTGTTGCTCCATTAACTCAGCTGACCTAGTTCCTCCACAGGACACAGAAGTCTTAAATATAGAACTCTGTGACTTACATTCAGTTTCGGCTTAAATTGGAGTAATATGAAAAGCGCCAATTTACTTTTTTGTGTACACAATAAAAGTAATACTGTGGAGCAAAAGCAAACTGGTGCTTTTCATTTATTATAAAGTTGATCCACCAAGAACCGACCGAAGATTCTGTTAACATGAAATTGGAATGATCACATGGACAAATCTGCAGGGGGAGGGGGGGGGGGGTTCAGAGACTGAGGAACAGTTAGAAGAGGCAGAGGGACTGTCTAAAAACTACACTGGAGTTTTCCTTAGCAGATGGGGTCAAAAAAGGTGACTCATTTCAAGATATGAGAGTGGGACGAATATGATTTACCAGTGTCTGTAATTATAAAAAAATATCGCTATAGGATCCAACACAAGTAAGTGGTTCAATGGAGAGACTTGATACCACATCGTAGACAGTATTTCTACCAGAAAGTGTGCCTGCTTTTTATCCAGGGTTACGATAACACACTCATTGTGACAGTCCTGTTGAAGTATATGATTCTGGAGGTAGAATCCATCAGCAGTCAGCTTCAAATGTCGGTTCTCAACAGTGTTCCTCGAAAAGAACGTCATATTCACCTCAGGCATTCCCATTTGAGCTACCTGGCGAGTGTAATCCTGCTGCGTAAAACTAAAAATTACTCGCCATGCAGAGTGACTTCCATGATCAGTTTAATAAAGTAGCCTATCAATTTTATTTCCATGATACGGCACTTGGTGGGTGGAAGCGATGTCTAGGGTGACACAGATATGACTCCTGAGTTATCTCTAAACAGACTTTGTTTTTCATTGCGGCGAAAGCCTTTAACGAAGTTTCAATCTCCCATCTTCACAGAGATACCATCATCGTTATAAAATCAGATGTATTACCGAATTTATAGAGGGATATCTACTACAAACCTATATTTACAACATGTATGTGTTGTTACCTTAAGAGACTTTGTATGTGGCGAGGCATTTGGCTACTTTAAGTTCGAAATTGTGGAAGCATCTTGTGACAGAGGTAGAAGTGCTCTTATCACTCAGTCGTGAGCAAAAACCGAGTTACATATTCTAACCCTGTGATGCACACTGCAACAGACTAGAAACAATGTCTTTCTGCCTGATGAGGGAATACTTAGAGAAAATGTAGCCTGCACCATACTGATACAGGATTTTCACAACAAGCGATGGTACTTCAGTGATGTGAAAACATTTGTATGCGCCAATTCCTTGTCTTTGGAAATAACTTCTAAAAAAAAAAGATAGAAATCTACATTTACGGTGAAATTTGAGGTTTACAGTCAACAACATTGCTGTCTCGCATAGGGTAAAGTGGATTTTTCAAACTGGGTGGTGTATGTTGGGATGAAATTGGTTTGAACTGCTGTATACATCCATGCTGCAGTTGTATATTTTGCAGTGAACCGCAGCTAGTGGCATGGGTGGCTATGAGGATTCAGCTCCCACATGAAATGGATTAGTTCAGCCTGTGATGGGTGGTTAGGTTCTAATAATGCGCCGACCTGTCTGATCCTGCCTAAGGCAATGGGCTCTAGTGAAGTGACCAGTGTGCTGGGTGAGCGTGGATAGAAGCGGATGTGTATGCTGCATAAGAGAAGATTCAAAATGTCAGGTGGTTTTGCGCTGAACATATTTATAACTTTCGAATTCCTAGCCCTCCATTCATCCCCGGCTGGTCTCCATGACAGGAAGTGGTGCACTCAGCATACATCCTCGTCCACAGCTGTCTGTGGCTTAAGCTGTGGCAGTTGTTTTCACTAACCTCTCATTATTGGAACTGGCAGTGAATGAATTGCCTGGCACACTGCAGGTGGACCTCGGGACATGAGTGCACAGGATGATGAGTGTTTCACCGAACTCCAACATCTAGATGTGACAGCTAGTGCTATGGACTGGATCGTGGTTTAAGTTTCTCGTTTTTAGTGCTTTTCAATGCATTGCAGTAGACTCTGTGTTGCAAAGATATTTGCTGTTGTATTTTATACAGTAGGCCCTTTCTCTTTCTTAATGCAGTGGAGAGAACAAGTTTAGGCATTCTATCCTGCTTTATAAACCCAATCGCGACGTCAAATTCTCGATTGATAGCGATCCCTGATATATACTACGGATTGGATCGTGGCTAATTGTGTCATGTTTAGTGCTTCTCATTACATCACAGCGGTATTTGTTGTTGTTAGTATCCTATCATGCAATAGACTCTTTCCTCCCCCACCTCCCCCCTCATCTTCCTGATGTAACTGAGACAACCAGTCGACTTAGGAATTCTACAGGAGTTTTATAAAAGTAAATACACTTAGCAGACCTGTAGTGGTCGGGAACTCCAGAACCGTTACAGCTGAAATCATGTCGAAATTTGAGACTCTAACTGTCATTTCACATATCGTTGCTTCCAATCATTATGTCAAAGAATAATAGGTTTGGATTATTTAACGAAATTTCTTGTCAAAAAAATAAAACGATTCTTTATTCACACAAACTGATGTACAGTGTAGATATTTTTATTTCGAGTAGTTTCAGTCTCTCTCTCTCTCTCTCTTTCTGTGTGTGTGTGTGTGTGTGTGTGTGTGTGTGTGTGTGTGTGTGTGTTTGAAGCAAATTGTTTAACACCTATATTAACGATCAAATTAATATTTTCTGTAGGATGTCTTCTGAAGCAAAATTTGTGACATCTTCGAGATGTGATATTCCACACCAGATTTAGTAACTCTTGAAGCAATTTTTGAAGTGTGCCAATTGTAAGTGCGCCAGAAAGGATGGAGCGGTTAAGAGTTCATGGGAACATGAAAAAGTGTAATTGTGTAATATCCCATGCTAGTTCCTATGTCACCTGCAAAGCAAACTACAGATCTCTCTCTGTTTATATGCAACAACCTTCTTTTTAATTTTATTTCGAGTTAATCTGCTACTAGTTCCGTGACATCATCAATTTGTGTGTTGAAACAGCTACTGCATTTGCCTTATATTCCCAGATCACTATCATGAGGCCAGAAATTAATTATTTATTGACTTCAGCAGTATTGGTTCAAATGGCTCTGAGCACTATGGGACTTAACTTCTGAGGTCATCAGTCCCCTAGAACTTAGAACTACTTAAACGTAACTAACCTAAGGACATCACACACAGCCATGCCCGAGGCATAATTCGAACCTGCGACCGTAGGGGTCGCGCGGTTCCAGACTGTAGCACCTAGAACCGATCGGCCATTCCGGCCGGCTCAATAGTATTCCTGGATCGATTCCCAGTCAGGCATTTGCTTTGGAAGGAAGGCATGTCGCGTGCACTGGAATCCAACGAGTTGGTTCACACATGTAGAAACACAATGTGACCACTTGAGATGGCAGAGGACTGCTACCAGATTAGTCTGATACTTCATGAAGGTGTGAAGTAGCCAACAGCTGACAGTGATGGGACTGCTGGCGTTTCCCTCCAGAGCGTCACGACTTCAGGCAGCCTGTGCAGGTGGCAGGATGTGAGAGAGTTTTTGAGATATGTTTAAGTGATCTGTGAGAGAGTAATTACATTTTTCCTTATGCGATCGGAATGAAAAAGCGCCGAAATTTTTTAAATATTCCACACATTGCAATAGATTTCCTGACAAATTCCTTAAATAAACTGTATTCCATACACCACCTTGTATCCCATAAATTGTTTAAATAAATTCCATACACAGCAGTCAGTTTCCCCATGAATTGCTTAAACAATGAATAAACTATATTCCAAACACTGCCTTGTATCCCATAAATTGTTTAAATTAACTTGTATTCAACACATTGTCTAAATTGTTTAAACAATATTCCATACACTGCAAACGATTTCCCGCCAAATTCTTCACACAAATAAATGAACTATATTCTATACACCAGTTCAGATTCCTTACATTGTTTAAATAAACAATGTTTCACATGTTGCTTGTCTACCAGAAATTGTTTAAGCAACATTTCATACTCTCCAATCGATTTCCCGCCAAATTCGTTAAATAAATAAATAAACTATATTTCATTCATTGTCTTCCATCCCACAAATTGTTTAAATGAACAATATTGTCTACCTGCAATTGTTCAAACAATTTTCCATACATTACAATCATTTCCCACAAAATGGCCAATCATTTGAGCCTTTTTCGCTTTTTCCCACCAATTAGGGAAGGGGAGTCCGTTTGGTTTTTTCAAATAGGGAGGGATTAATTAATCTATCAGGTTAATTACTTAGTCAGTTAAATTGGTTTCAGAAGTGTTCAGTGTGCTCATATCAGCTATGGATGTTCCCAGAAGGGGTTTACTTAATTTATTGAGTTAATTAATTAGTCAATCAAATAGATATCAAAAGTGTGCTTGTACTAGCAATGGGAGTCCTTATATGGGTGGGGGAGGAGGAAGGGCAGGTTGAAAAGGTGGGAGCGTGGGTTTCTCTGAATGATAACTTATCCCCAGGGGGCCACAATCCATTTACGAGATCAATAGGTTAAGGACCTGAGAGCAAAAGAGAACTATAAGTTTGCCCCTGAATGTATACTTCCCCCTGATGTAGGCTACCCACAATGTTGGCTAATATTGCCATTCTCCTACTACTCCCATTTCCACCCACTTCCGAGTTTGTAGCCTGACCCTCTGTTAACGTCACTCACCCATCCCATAATTTCTATACCCTCATCCATGATTCTCAGTAGTTTAAAGTCTGAGCTAGTATATCTTTCGGCTCTAATTAAATTTTTGTGCTCCATCGTAAGGCTGTATTTGGCAACTGGAAACTGTGATGTATTTCTGTTTTAATAGGCTTCTAACGCTCAGTACGTTACTGGGAAATGGTTCGATAAGACTGTCTCATATAGCTACAGCCACAGTCAACAGTCACCCCGAGACAAGTACTATTCTTCATGGGGTACCACAACCCTTTGATTTCATTAAGCGACTGAAAGACTGCTTTAATCAGTTGTGATGGTGCTCCTTAGAAAGAAAGGAATATCGTATGCTGATCTTGGTGTGTTAATTTAAAGGATTTTGGTTCGTCTTTTGCAGTTCAGTTGCCATCTTATTATAATTCTGCTTCTTAATTTTCTGCCTGAGACTGAGAGGACAACGAGATTGCCAGTAAACTACCCAGTTTTACTGGTTATCGAAAACAAGCTTGGACAATGACCCTTAGCCTACCGCTGCGCTAATATTGGTCGTTATTATTTGGACTGTCACTCGTGTTCTTCTATCGTCATCTTTGTAAAAGTATATGTTCCTTCGTTAATAGAAAAATGCAATTCTGATTCGTCATGCTACATATTGCAGTTGAAAATTGATTGTGAGCATTCTAACTTAAATGAATATATATATGAGTGTGTATATATATACACAAGGTTGTTGTTGTTGTTGTGGTCTTCAGTCCTGAGACTGGTTTGATGCATCTCTCCCTGCTACTCTATCCTCTGCAAGCTTCGTCATCTCCCAGTACCTACTGCAGCCCACATCCTTCTTAGTCTGCTTAGTGAATTCATCTCTTGGCCTCCCTTTACGATTTTTACACTCCACGCTGCCCTCCAATACTAAATTGGTGATCCCTTGATGCCTCAGAACATGTCCTACCAACCGATCCCTTGTTCTAGTCAAGTTGTGCCATAGGCTCCTCTTCTCCCCAAGTCTCCTAAATACCTCCTCATTAGTTATGTGATCTACCTATCTAATCTTCAGCATTCTTCTGTAGCACCACGTTTCGAAAGCTTCTATTCTCTTCTTGTCCAAACTATTTATCGTCCATGTTTCACTTCCATACATGGCTACACTCCATACAAATACTTTCAGAAACGACTTCCTGACACTTAAATCAATACTCGATGTTAACAAATTTCTCTTCTTCATAAACGCTTTCCTTGCCATTGCCAGTCTCCATTTTACATCCTCTCTATTTTTACCATCATCAGTTATTTTGATCCACAAATAGCAAACTCCTTTACCATTTTAAGTGTCTTATTTCCTAATCCAATTCCCTCAGAATCACCCGACTTAATTCGACTACATTCCATTATCCTCGTTTTGCTTTTGTTGATGTTCACCTTATACCCTCCTTTCAGGACACTGTCCATTCCGTTCAACTGCTCTTCCAAGTCCTTTGCTGTCTCTGACAGAATTACAATGTCATCGGCGAACCTCAAAGCTTTTATTTCTTCTCCATGGATTTTAATGCCTACTCCGAACTCTTCTTTTGTTTCTTTTACTGCTTGCTCAATATACAGATTGAATAACATCTGGGAGAGGCTACAAACGTGTCTCACTCCATTCCCAACCACTACTTCCCTTTCATGTCCCTCGACTGCCATCTGGTTTCTGTACAAATTGTAAATAGCCTTTCGCCCCTGTATTTTACCCCTGCCACCTTCAGAATTTGGAAGAGAGTATTACAGTCAACATTGTCAAAAGCTTTCTCTAAGTTTACAAATGCTAGAAACATAGGGCAGCCTTTCCTTAATCTTTCTTCTAAGATATGTCGTAAGGTCAGTATTGCCTCACGTGTTCCAATATTTCTACAGAATCCGAACTGCTCTTCCCCGAGGTCGGCATCTACCAGTTTTTCCATTCGTCTGTAAAGAATTCGTGTTAGTATTTTGCAGCTGTGACTTATTAAACTGATAGTTCGGTAATCTTCACATCTGTCAACACCTGCTTTCTTTGGGATTGGAATTATATTATTCTTCTTGAAGTCTGAGGCTATTTCGCCTTTCTCATACATCTTGCTCACCAGATGGTAGAGTTTTGTCAGGACTGGCTCTCCCAAGGCTGTCAGTAGTTCTAATGGAATGTTGTCTACTCCTGGAGCCTTGTTTAGACTTAGGTCTTTCAGTGCTCTGTGAAACTCTTCACACTGTATCATGTCTCCCATTTCATCGTCATCTACATCCTCTTCCATTTCCTTAATATTGTCCTCAAGAATATCGCCCCTGTATAGACCCTCTATATACTCCTTCCACCTTTCTGCTTTCCCTTCTTTGGTTAGAACTGGGTTTACATCTGAGCTCTTGATATTCATGCAAGTGGCTCTCTTTTCTTCAAAGATCCCTTTAATTTTCCTGTATGCAGTATCCATCTTACCCCTCGTGAGATAAGCCTCTACATCCTTACATTTGTCCTCTAGCCATCCCTGCTTAACCATTTTGCACTTCCTGTCGATCTCATTTTTGTGGCGTTTGTATTCCTTTTTGCCTGCTTCACATACAGCATTTTTGTATTTTCTCCATTCATTAATTAAATTCAGTATCTCTTCTGTTACCAAAGGATTTCTACTAGCCCTCGTCTTTTTACCTACTTGATCCTCTGCTGCCTTCACTATTTCATCGCTCAAAGCTATTCATTCTTCTTCTACTGTATTTCTTTCCCCAATTCCTGCCAATTGTTTCCTTATGCTCTCCCTGAAACTTTGTACAACCTCTGGTTCTTTCAGTTTATCCAGGTCCCATCTCCTTAAATTCCCACCTTTCTGCAGTTTCTTCAGTTTTAATCTACAGTTCATAACCAATAGATTGTGGTCAGATTCCACATCTGCCCCTGGAAATGTCTTACAATTTAAAACCTGGTTCCTAAATCTCTGTCTGACCATTATATAATCTATCTGATACCTCCTAGTATCTCCAGGGTTCTTCTGTGTATACAACCTTCTTTCATGATTCTTGAACCATGTGCTACCTATGATTAAGTTATGCTCCGTGCCAAATTCTACCAGGCGGCTTCCTCTTTCAATTCTTAGCCCTAATCCATATTCTCCAACTACGTTTCCTTCTCTTCCTCTTCCTACTGTTGAATTCCAGTCACCTATGACTATTAAATTTTCGTCTCTCTTCACTACCTAAATAATTTGTTTTATCCCATCATACATTTCATCAATTTCTTCATCATCTGCAGAGCTAGTTGGCATGTAAACTTGTACTACTGTAGTACACGTGGGCTTCGTGTCTATCTTGTCCACAATAATGCGTTCACTGTGCTGTTTGTAAGAGCTTACCCGCATTGCTATTTTCCTATTCATTGTTAAACCTACTCCTGGATTACCCCTATTTGATTTTGTATTTATAACCCTGTAGTCACCTGAGCAAAAGTCTTGTTCCTCCTGTCACCGAACTTCACTAATTCCCACTATATCTAACTTTAACCTATTCATTTCCCTTTTTAAATTTTCTAACCCACCTGCCCGAGGAAGGGATCTGACATTCCACGCTCCGATCCGTAGAACGCCAGTTTTCTTTCTCCTGATAACGACGTCCTCTTGAGTAGTCCCCCCCCCCCCCCCCCCCCCCCCCGGAGATCCAAATGGCAGACTATTTTGCCTCCGGAATATTTTACCCAAGAGGATTCCATCATCATTTAATCATACAGTAAAGCTGCATATACACGGTTGGGATTGCGTTATCATATTGTCCAGTACAGTGGCATAATAATCCTTGGATTTCGTCGTCACACTAAGCTACCCTGATAACTCACCAGTTATACTTATAGTTTAAACTTGCCTTAGCACACACGTCAGAGAAGAACCACTAAATTGCTACACGACTGTAGAGAAACAACTAAATTTGGTACTATAGAGCGTGTTACAGATTTAAAAAAATTACAGGCAAAGACAACATCATCGAACATCAGCAAAGAATTTAGTACTACCACCACACACAACTCCACAGACGACAACGTCAGCTATTAACCATGTGTGTACGTGACTTACCTGTCAACTGAAGCCTTGAAACTCACGGAAAATATTAAATAGGTCTTATATTTCTCAGCAGCAAATTGCACTGCTAAGATATTACATATCTAGAGAGTAACAATTTCGTCTGCGCTGCACCTACGACTCGCAGCAGTACAATGTATTAGACAACGACAGCGTTAACGAAGTGTTATGGAAATAGCTTGTGGCCACAGAGTCCGAATAAGCTAATAGCACCACTAAATAACATCTTAATAAAACGTCTTTGAATATAGCAGCGTTTTGGCCTACTGTACATATTATGCCCATACAAGACAGCTATAACGTTGCAGGCCCAGGATAATTCAAAACGTACAAAGTAAGATGGCTTCCCGAGTGATCCTCGTGAGTTCCCTTTGATCTGCAGGTCCGCATTCCGTGCGGCACTCTACCAGTGAGATCCGAGCGATCTAGTTCAGCCAGCGCCCGGGCTCTCGCATTCACCAGACCACGGCCAATGACCCGCCGCCCACGATTGCTGAACGACAGCACGAACCTCTCACCACAGATCTTAGTCCTTCTGCGCGACAAACGATATTTTTTGCCATACAGCAATGCTAGACCAAATGGTGTAATGAAATGCAAGTTGATGAAAACAGAGAAAAACGGACTACTTTTAGTGTAACGATGTACGAAAACCGGAGGTTACAGCAGTAGCGGAATCCGGGAGTTTCATGTACTGTACAACAATAAAGTTCATTGCTGGCACACTTTCCTTTTTTTATTTCATCGCCAAGTGGTTTACCTATACATCTACACAAGTACTCTGAAAACATTCAGGTGCTTGCCAGAGGCACTTTTGTTTTCAGATTATTTCTCCGCTACTTCCGTCGGAGGTTCAAGTCCTCCCTAGGGCAGCGTGTGTGGTCCATAGTGTAAGTTAGTTTAAGTTAGATTAAGTAGTGTGTAGGCTTAGGGATGACTTCAGCGGTTTGGTCCCATAAGACCTCATCACAAATTTCCAAAAAGTTTATTTCTCGACTGTTTCACCCTCGAACATCACAATGAGAGAAATGAACACGTAAATGTTTCCCTGCGAGCTCTGATTTCTCTTGTTATAATTATAACGATGGTAATTTCTCCCAATGAGAGTGGGCTCAACAAAACACTTATGATACGGAGGAGAAATCTGGAAACTGAAATTTCATGAAAAGATGTCGCAACGACAAAGGCCTTCTTTCAGCGAGTGCCACCCAAAACCACGTACCATATGCCCCACACTGATTAGACGTAATACGAAACTAACTGTCCTCCTTTGAACTTTTTCGATATCGATCACCAATCCTATGCGGTAAGGACGTCATAGTGCACACCACTGGGCGCGGTAGCGCAATGATTGCCACACTGGAGTCCCATCCGGGAAGACGGCGGTTAGAAACCGCGTCTGGTCATCCTGATTTAAGTTTTCCGCGATTTACCTAAATCATTTAAGGCAAATACCGGGATGGTTCCCTCAAAAAGTCACAGCCGATTTCCCTCCATGTCTATCCACAGTCTGAGGTGTGCCCCGTCTGTAAAGACTTCGTTGTCGACGGGACGTTAAACAGTAATCTCATTCTTCTCCTCCTACAGGAAAATTAAAGAGACCTTTGGAGAATAGAGAGCCACTTGTATGAATATCAAGAGCTCAGATGGAAATCCAGTTCTAAGCCAAGAAGGGAAAGCGGAAAGGTGGAAGGGTCTACACAAGGGCGATGTACTTGAGAACAATATTATGGAAATGGAAGAGGATGTAGATGAAGATGAAATGGGAGATATGATACTGCGTGAAGAGATTGACAGAGCACTGAAAGACCTGAGTCGAAACAAGGCCCCGGGAGTAGACAACACTCCATTACAGCTACTAATAGCTTTTGAAACGTGGTGGTACAGAAGAACGCTGAAGATTAGGTGGGTAGATCACATAACTAATGAGGATGTATTGAACAGAATTGGGGAGAAGAGGAGTTTGTGGCACAGCATGACCAGAAGAAGGGACCGGTTGGTAGGACATCTTCTGAGGCATCAAGGGATCACCAATCTAATATTGGAGCGCAACGTGGAGGGTAAAAATCGTAGAGGGAGACCAACAGATGAATACACTAAGCAGATTCAGAAGGATGTAGGTTGCAATAGGTACTGGGAGATGAAGGAGTTTGCACAGGATAGAGTAGCATGGAGAGCTGCATCAAACCAGTCTCAGGACCGAATACCACAACAACAACAACAACAACAACATGAGTAATGGAGTTAAAAGCCTTCTGGAAGTCAATCGATCGTGAAATTCGATTCTTTTCAGCGCAGTACAAGCTTCTCTCTGTTTCTGTCTGAGACAATATTTTCAAGAGAAAAATAAATATCCCTAGTTTCTGTATATGTAGCTGTCAGTGCGTTTAACATAATGAGGTTAACTACTTGCTCGAAAGACACTGAAGTGTAGCGAGAACCTTCGTTCTTAGCTGTCGAGGTGTGTTAAACGCCTGGAGGAACAATGTCTCGCAGTGCCCGTTCCGCGATATCGGTCCGGAGCTGGCGGCACGTCGTTATGGCCGCGTGCTCGGTTCAACCGCCGCCAGACAGCTTGCTCGACGCGGCACGACAGCGTATTAACCGCATCGTTAAATATTTCTTTGACGGAATAAACGACTAATTTTCATCGCATTATGCCCGCTGCTACACAGCGAACCCCTTCCTTCCAGCCTACAAATACGCGGCCATCGGCAACTGGCTAGCGCACAGTGCCGCGACCGGGGAGCGGACATCTGCCACTATTTTACCTGCTCCGAAGGGTTGGGTACCTAGTCTCCCCCACCTCCTCACCCGACCCCTGGAACTGCATTTAGTAACTTCACTTTCGTGACACTATCATCAGTAACATTACCGTCGGTGTCGCGCAGTAAAGGTACTTACTGAGCCTTTCCGTTGATTTACTTAACACAGGACCAGAATCTCTTTGGATTTTCCGCCACATTCCGTTGTGGAAACTATTAAATACATCTCGCACTGAAATCCGCATCAAATTTCGAGCCTGAGTAAAACTTCGCCAATCTTGGAGATTTGGCGTTCGTCTAAATTATACTTGCCTTTTTCTGTGCTTCTGCAGCAGCTTTCTGTCGTGTTTTGTGTACCATGGGGGATCAGTTCCGTATCTTATTAAATTATTTGGTATGAATCTCTCGAGTGCTGTGATACTATTTCTTTGAACTTGAGCCACATATGGTTGGTTCAAATGGCTCTGAGCACTATGGGACTTAACATCTGAGGTCATCAGTCGCCTAGAACTTAGAACTAATTAAACCTAAGGAACCTAAGGACATCACACACATCCATGCCCGAGGCAGGATTGGAACCTGCGATAGTAGCAGGCGCTCGGTTCCAGACTGTAGCGTTTAGAACCGCACGGCCACTCCGGCCGGCCCACATATGGTCTTCACTTACATAGTTTGGAAGCATTGGTGACTTTCTCTTAGCAAGACGCCAACCAAATTTTTAGCTACTTTTATAAACAGATACAGTGTGTTCACTAATCCCTGTAGCCCGTATCTCGTGGTCGTGCGGTAGCGTTCTCGCTTCCCACGCCCGGGTTCCCGGGTTCGATTCCCGGCGGGGTCAGGGATTTTCTCTGCCTCGTGATGGCTGGGTGTTGTGTGATGTCCTTAGGTTAGTTAGGTTTAAGTAGTTCTAAGTTCTAGGGGACTGATGACCGTAGATGTTAAGTCCCATAGTGCTCAGAGCCACTAATCCCTGTATCCGTCGTTATGCTCGGGATTATATGTGGCTAAGAAGTCAAGTGTGTTTTCTTAACCATTCACAATTTGAACGGCCTCGTGAACTAATTGTTCAAAATAACTTTAAAAAAGCATTTAGATAATAACGGAAGTTGTTTTCTATCTACAATAGTGCTTGAAAAAGTATTTTGTCAACATACGGAAGGTAGATTGAAGTCACTGCCAACTATAATTGTGATGAGACTCAAGTTTTCTTTGAACTGTTCAGCAACTGTTTCATCCGTCGGTAAATGGAGCCAGTTATTAATTTATTCCCGTTGTCGAATATAACCTCTGCCCATACTAAGTCACAGGAAGTATTTGCTCCAACGTCGCTTGTGAGCTGGAACACACATTACATTATTTTTCCTTATGCTATGCTTCTTGTTTCTGTTGTAGTGCAGACCATTAAAATTACGGCTTTTCTCTTCAAAACCTAGGATGTTTTCTCTGTGACCCTGTAAATACTAGAGCTAAACAATGTAGAACAACAACGTACGTTACAAGCACAGCATTCTGTATTACTTCATTTCCTTATTTCTAACATTTTAAAATTGTACGTCGATTTCTGATGACACGTCAATCATAGATGTTCTTATCTCTATTTAGTGAACGTATTTTCAGTCATGTTTTGAACATTGTCAAAAAAAATGGCTCTGAGCACTATGGGACTTAACTACTTTGGTCATCAGTCCCCTAGAATTTAGAACTACTTAAACCTAACTAACCTAAGGACATCACACACATCCATGCCCGAGGGAGGATTCGAACCTGCGACCGTAGCAGTCGCGCGGTTCCGGACTGCGCGCCTAGAACCACTAGACCACCGCGGCCGGCTGAACATTGTCCCGCTACACCTTATTAACTAATGTTTCGCCGCAAGGGATATCGGATTTTAGAGAATAAGTTAATATGGAGTATGTCGTTATTCTTCTCAAACATTCACATACCCATTTCTTCTTTCCTTATTTTCTTTTGGGCGTGCAGTTGTAGTAATTAAAGTAGGCAGTGATCAAAAAGAAATGATTAGCGTACATTCGCATTCTCTTTACATCGTTCTTTTCCTGTTGCTCCCATGACGACGGACTGTTTCTATCTCAATCAGTAAGCGTGAAAGGAAGCTACCGTAGAGACAGAGGGATCTATATCTATAGTTGGCCGAACTGATTACATACTGATTTAATCGTCGGTATTGCTTTCATTTCCCAAAAGTTATAAGTATTTCGATTTCGGAAAAGAAACTCTGTATTTGGCCAACATGTCGAAGAAGAAAGTCCCATACGTACTGGTTGTATCGAGTAGGGTGTGGAGACGGCGGTTTGAAAGCGGACAGAAGTAGTACGAGGGATCGCTACTCAAGCTACTTGCCGAAGGCGGAAGTGTGGCAAATGTCCGACGTGGCAAATGTCCGGCATTCGCCGCGACCACGTGACTACGGGGGAAGTGGCAGGCAGATGCCGATCGGTGGAGCCGTCCGCTCGGTCGCGCATGAAGCGGCGGGACGTACGGCGGCCGTGTCGATGCGTGAAGGCGGCGAGCAGCCGGCGCGCCTAATGGAGCGGCAGGCGGACGGAAGGGGCCCGGTTATCCGGCGAGCATCGCGTCGCAGTCCGCCGGGCAGCTGGCTGGCTGCTCATCGGCGGGCCGGGTCGTAAACTACACCGACCTGGGCAGAGCGGCGAGGGGAGCAGAGCGGCCGGCCGGCTCATTAGGGGCACCGATAGCCATCGGCCGGGCCAGCAGGCGGGCAGGCGGGAGGCTCCCCCATCAATCGAAGCCCACCCGGTGGCCTCTGGTTAGCCGCCTGCGGAAGCGACAGCTCGCGCTCTCTCTTTCGCTACCAGTGACCCACATCCTCTCGATGAAACAACCGTTACTCTACTCATACAATGAAGGCTTTCACGACCGGATGGTACTTTTGTCGATAATTCTTCCGGGTTATATGGCCGTGGTCCATGGAATTCTTATATTCCTAACGTTTCGTCCAATACTGCGTTCGACATCCTCAGAGGTGTGGCTGGTCCTGCAGAGTCCTGCCGACTGACGAGTCGGGCTTTTTTTTAAATTATTATTGATTTTCAACTCCCCCGAAGGGGGCGGGCTGGCAGCAGCTTAGTGCGCTGCTCTACAGCCTACAGATTTTTTAAAAACGGAAGAAGAAAAGAAACAAGAAAAAGGCGATAAAACGGTGACTTAAAGTGTAAAATGACGGAAAAATTCGGAAAGTTAAAACAGAAAGCAAAAGGGGTTGGCAATGTTAATAAAATACACAGGAATCAGACAAGTAACATAGTAAACACACAATTAAAAAACATGGCGACAGTCTGGTTTCTGTTTGCAAGAGAGAAAAAATCACACCCAGCGACAGTATGATGGCCGTTCGCAACACTTCCCAAAAGACGCAACACGGAACACTCACTGTAAAATACTGCACGAAAACGGCGGCACAAAGACGACACTCCCAAGCCAAAGGCAGATGGGGGGGGGGGGGGCCTGGAGGAGGGGGAAAAACAAGGAGGGAGGAGAGGAAAAAACAAAAAGTGGGGAACCAAGGAGGGAGAGGACTCATAAGGGGGGAGAGGGGCAGGGCAAATGTGAGAGGGGATGAGAAGAGGCAGAGGAGGGAGATGCAAAAGGACTCGGGGGAGAGAAGGGGGCAGAGAGAGGGGAGGTGGGGAAAAAAGAGGATGGAAGGGGGGGAGAGGGAGCCTGGGAAAAGGACAGAGGAAAGGAGGGGGAGTGAGGATCAGAGTTTTTAGGAGGGATAAATGAAGGGAGAGAGGGCATCATCTGGGAGGGGGAGTTGATGGAAGCCACCTTGGGAAAGGAGATGAAGGGTGTAGTGATGGAGGATAGGGGGGACACAACAGTGAAGGCATGGCAGGGGGCGGGGATGGGAGAGGAGAGGAGCAACTAGGGGGTGAGGAGGATCAAGGCGGCGGGAGATGTAGAGGATGTGGATATGTTCGAGGAATAGGAGCGGATGGGGGAAAGGAATGAGGTCATAGAGGATCTGCGTTGGATGAGTTGGGCGTCGGAGAGCGGCCTAAATGCCGAGGAAAGTGGGCATGGTCCAGCTTGCACATAGTAGCAGAGAGAAAACTGGTCAAAGATAAAATGTAACTATCGATAATAGTCCGTCATAGATAAAAATCACTTGTCGATTCTGTAGCGCCACTGTCCATATCTCGCTTAATTTCAAGCCCTCTTCTTTTCTATTAAAATTATCTTCATGTTTTTAAATTTCGATAGCCTCCCTATACAGTCGTGGATAATAGTTCGTGGTACCACTTAAAACTGTAGTTTCAGAAAACTTAACTACATGGTCACCTGACTGAAGTGCACGTTCCGCAACGGCCGATTTATCTATTTTTCCCAGTCGGCAAAGACTTTTATGCTCCTTTACCCTCGTATTCACACTTCTTATATCTCTGAGGATGTCCAACGTAGTATTGGACGAAACGTTAGGAATAGAAGAATTCCATGCACCACGGCCATATAACGCGGAAGAATTACCAACAACGTTACTCTACTTTTCTCTTCTGTCGGTGAACGTATTCCTCGGGGACCCAATAGTCACAAAATTTTCGCTTTCTGACCTATTAACATGTCTGCGATGGTTCTTAGTCCCAACATCCACAATGAAACTCTGCAAGCCACTGTGAACTTAAATCTTCGATACTTGGAAAATATCGTTGTTTCGGGACTATTTTGTTTGAAATTTGTTGTAAGCTCCTATGGGACCAAACTGCTGAGGTCATTGGTGCCTAGGCTTACACACTACCCAAACTAACCTAAGCCAAGGACTACACACATACCCATGCCTAAAGGACGACTCGAACCTCCGATGAGGGGAGCCGTGGGAACCATGTCAAGGCGCTTTAGACCACGCAGCTACCTCACATGGTGAAATTATACATGATGTTTCAATATCGATGCTAATGAATTTTACACTTTCGACTTCGACTTAGAAGCCAGTGCAGTGCAATGGTTTCTCTCGCACCTGGCATTTTGCCACCAATGCGTCATGTCCGGCACAATAAGGCCACAATGCAGGCAAGTTGTATAGCGTGTCCCCCAGGGTTCGGCATTAGGTTCCATACATTTTTAATTGTATGCCAATGATGTGAGTTCAGTCTTCTCCTGTTGCAAATACTACATGCACGCTGCTCACTTGGAGTTATATCCAAGCCCAAAACTAATAAACTGGAAGACAGCTATCGAAAACCTCAATAATGACCTTTGCGCGCTGTCAACACGTGCGCAGGGTATGTGCTCGTCCTATTCAGAAGCCGAATGGTGCTGGTTGGTCATTCTAGGCTTATTGGCACAAAATATCGGAAATTCCTACCATCTTTAACAGTAAATGGGACAAATAAATTCGAAACTGGGCTGGACAGATATCTGCAGTGTGCAAGAAGTCATAAGCATTTCTACAAAAATATAAAAAACTCTTCCCTCTTGACCTGAAAGAGAAGCTTGTACAAACTTGCAAATTAGTGTTTACCGTGATGTTATCCTGCAACGCTCTTCTTAGGAACATCCACAATGAAACTCTGCAAGCCACTATGAACAATGTCTGTTTTCGATTAAACTGTGATGTGCGACTGACTGATCATACTTCGCCACCATCTGCTGTACTGGCTACGATCAAACAAGTACAGGGAGTGCAATAAGCTCCCTCCTCTACTGTCTTATCTACGTACATTTTCCCCATATCTCTCCTCCACCTTGGCGCTGTTCTCTGAGCAACACGAAAGAAACACCCGTTCCCAGCAAGTAAAACAGAGTAAAATCCTTTCTGTCACACTCCATCGTTCAGTCGCTTTCTCGAAGGGCTTCTCAGTAGCGCGACCCAGCCTTTTGAATAATCTCCCGCATTATAAGAGAACTGTACGACATTTCCAGCTTCAGATGACGGTTAATAACATATCTAGTGAAGCAACAATAACGATTACCATTGTCCGTGTACACACTCGTTACCCCTGTACGTCCTTCTTTCCATCCACGTCCTCCTCATTTCCCAGTATCCTTAGCTAGTGCAGTCTCCTTAAATTTCCTTTCTACAGAACTCGCTATGCCTGAAAACGTCTATAAATACAACCATAAATTCTTTTTATACCTGCTACTATCACTATTATTATTATCATCATTGTCTTTGTCATTTCTTTCTTGTCTCAGACGTTATGTCTGGTTAAAAATGGAAGGTGATGCGGACCTTGATCAAGCGTCACTTCCTTTTAACTGTATGGTATATGTTACATTGCATTTAGGAACTTTTGGGTAATTGAACAAGTGTCAATAATTACAGATTTCTGTAATTGTATATATAAGTTTGGATGTAGCTGTATTGCATTGATGTACTGGTGGATATTGTGTGGTACGACTCCTGTAGTTGATAGTATAGTTCGTGTAATGTCAACTTTATCCTGATGCCACATGTCCTTGACTTCCTCAGCCAGTTGGATGTATTTTTCAATCTTTTCTCCTGTTTTATTTTGTATATTTGTTGTATTGGGTATGGATATTTCGATTAGTTGTGTTAATTTCTTCTTTTTATTGGTGAGTATGATGTCAGGTTTGTTATGTGGTGTTGTTTTATCTGTTATAATGGTTCTGTTCCAGTATAATTTGTAGTCATCGTTCTCCAGTACATTTAGTGGTGCATACTTGTATGTGGGAACATGTTGTTTTATTAGTTTATGTTGTAAGGCAAGCTGTTGATGCATTATTTTTGCTACATTGTCATGTCTTCTGGGGTATTCTGTATTTGCTAGTATTGTACATCCACTTGTGATGTGATCTACTGTTTCTATTTGTTCTTTGCAGAGTCTGCATTTATCTGTTGTGGTATTGGGATCCTTAATAATATGCTTGCTGTAATATCTGGTGTTTATTGTTTGATCCTGTATTGCAATCATGAATCCTTCCGTCTCACTGTATATATTGCCTTTTCTTAGCCATGTGTTGGATGCGTCTTGATCGATGTGTGGCTGTGTTAGATGATACGGGTGCTTGCCATGTAGTGTTTTCTTTTTCCAATTTACTTTCTTCGTATCTGTTGATTTTATGTGATCTGAAGGGTTGTAGAAGTGGTTATGAAATTGCAGTGGTGTAGCCGATGTATTTATATGAGTGATTGCTTTGTGTATTTTGCTTTTTTCTGCTCGTTCTAGAAAGAATTTTCTTAAATTGTCTGCCTGTCCATAATGTAGGTTTTTTATGTCGATAAATCCCCTTCCTCCTTCCTTTCTGCTTAATGTGAATCTTTCAGTTGCTGAATGTATGTGATGTATTCTATATTTGTGGCATTGTGATCGTGTAAGTGTATTGAGTGCTTCTAGGTCTGTGTTACTCTATTTCACTACTCCAAATGAGTAGGTCAATATTGGTATAGCTTAAGTATGTATAGCTTTTGTCTTGTTTCTTGCTGTCAATTTTGTTTTCAGTATTTTTGTTAGTCTTTGTCTATATTTTTCCTTTGGTTCTTCTTTAATATTTATATTATCTATTCCTATTTTTTGTCTGTATCCTAGGTATTTATAGGCATCTGTTTTTTCCAACGCTTCTATGCAGTCGCTGTGGTTATCCAATATGTAATCTTCTTGTTTAGTGTGTTTTCCCTTGACTATGCTATTTTTCTTACATTTGTCTCTTCCAAAATCCATATTTATATCATTGCTGAATACTTCTGTCATCTTTAGCAATTGGTTGAGTTGTTGATGTGTTGCTGCCAGTAGTTTTAGATCATCCATGTATAGCAGATGTGTGATTTTGTGTGAGTATGTTCCAGTAATATTGTATCCATAATTTGTATTATTTAGCATGTTGGATAGTGGGTTCAGAGCAAGGCAGAACCAGAAAGGACTCAATGTGTCTCCTTGGTATATTCCACGCTTAATCTGTATTGGCTGTAATGTGATATTATTTGAATTTGTTTGGATATTAAGTGTGGTTTTCCAATTTTTCATTACTATGTTTAGGAACTGTATCAATTTAGGATCTACTTTGTATATTTCCAATATTTGTAGTAACCATGGGTGGGGTACACTATCGAAAGCTTTTTGGTAATCAATGTATGCATAGTGTAGCGACCTCAGTTTAGTTTTAGTTTGATATGTCACCTCTGCATCTATTATCAGTTGCTCTTTCGATGTCAAAGCAAAATATCGACCTTGGACTTCGCAAGAATCCGATTCTTTCTCTCACCACGTGCAATAATATTTGTCACTTAATCGAATCTCGTTCTGAGCATATTTTATAATGGCACTTCTCCTTCAACAGTTTCTCAACTTCTCGAAAGTATCCACAAGGGGGAAGAGGACAGTATTCAGAATTGGTTTTGTTGTTATGTCTTGTTTCAGTTAGTTTGTATTGGTTTCCCAAATGGCAGAATTTTCACCGTTGCAGTCTGTCCTTGCGAATTACATACCGGTTGTCCCCTGGTGAGGAGAGAAGAAACATAGAACCTTCACAGCGCCGAGTGTAAGGCTGCTCTCAGAAGCAACATAATATACTTTTCTCAAAAACGTTACTGTTGTTGAAAACCTTCATCCTTTTGGATCGGTTTTTATCGACCATCGCCGTTGAGATGACGATAGCGAAATCAAAATCAGCATTGATGATCTAACAAAATCATGACGTCCCTGTTTTAAAGTGGAGGTCAGAGGGTGCTTCGGCCTGAGCCACACTGAGCGCGAGCGGAGTGTCTGTTTACGTGCCGCCGGCCGCGGTGGTCTAGCGGTTCTAGGCGCTCAGTCCGGAGCCGCGCGACAGCTACAGTCGCAGGTTCGAATCCTGCCGCGGGCATGGATGTGTGTGATGTCCTTAGGTTAGTTAGGTTTAAGTAGTTCTAAGTTCTAGGGGACTGATGACCATAGATGTTAAGTCCCATAGAGGTCAGAGCCACTTGCACCATTTTGTTTACGTGCCTATCTGCCAGAAAAGGTGTTTCCGCGTTTCAGTGACCAACTTCCGCCAGATAAACAAATTATTGGCCGTTCATGCTGCTCTTCTGAAACTCTCTTTGGTATAGTTCTCACAAATATGAATAATATTCTATAATGGGGCGCACAGTGTTTTGTAAGCTGTTCCATCTGTGGATTGACTGAATTTGATGTGTTATCCGCCAGACACCTACCTACGTTTGAACCATTTCAAATCCCGAGTAGTTGTCGCACCCTGATATTTTTCTACAATTTGACTAATTCTACCTCTCAGTCATTAGTCATAGCATACCATTTTTCTTTGTCATGTGAAGTTCACGATCTTAACGTTTGTGAAAATTCAAACCACTGTGTGAATCTCTGTGCCACTTTGAAACTTCACTAGATACTTTTGCGGTGTTTTTCAGACAGTTCTTCGCAATGCAACCCCCTGATTCTCTACTAGATCTAGGTTCCACGTACAAAACAAATTCAAACGACTGATTACTTTACAAATGAGTTAAGTACACTTCCAGAAAAAGTATTACATCTGGAAATACAACGTCGATTTTGACCTGAGGACGGCATATGACCCCTGAGGGATAGTAGATGCATCGATAGTGTAACTTCGTCCGCCACCAGGAAATACTTTGATTGGTGCAAACGTATGGAGGAATCAGGCAACCATGCCACACAGATGCACTCATGCTTGCTACAGCCAACTGGAGTTTCAAAGGGGTGAAGTTATGGCCTTCCGAGTGGCGGAATGATCCTTCCGGAGAATTTCCACACAAGTTGAGCGTGCTGCGTCACTTGTACAACGATATTGGTATCAATGATCACTTGAACATTCCCACACTCGTAGAGGAGGTTCTGGACGTCCTCGGGACACAAACGCCTGCCAAGTTTGTCGTATTTTAAGAGCAACAGTGGCAGATCTTACACCTACCACAGCACAAATAGTGTAGTGACACAGCTACCGGGGCGCCATCTGTGTATACTGTTTGGTAGGGGACGCTCAGTTTGGTACAAATGTGTGAAGCAAATACGCAACCATGCCACGGAGATGCACTCGTGCTGCCTACAGCCAACTAAGCGAGTTTGAAGGGGGTCAAACTGTCGCCCTGCGAGTGGCGGGATGGCCCTTTCGGAGAATTTCCACACATGTTGGACGTGCTTCGTCAGCTGTGCAACGATGCAGGTATCAGTGGTTAGATGAACATTCTCACACCCGCAGAGGAGTTTGTGGACGTCCCGCCAGCACTGTCGCATTTTGAGGCCAACAATAACATACCGTACACGTACCCCTGAAGTAATGGGGATTTTGAGCCCAGCCGCGCCAACACGAACTGTTGCGGACCGGTTATTAGCGGTGGTACCATAGGCACGCACACCTCTAACGCACTTTCCACTCACACCAGCATCGAGGTGAACTCCTCAACAGTACCGAGCGAGGTGGCGCAGTGATTAGCACACTGGACTCGCATTCTGGAGGACGACGGCTCAATCCCGAGTCCAGCCATCCTGATTCAGGTTTCCGTGCATTACCTAAATAGGTCCAGGCAAATGCCGGGATGGTTCCTTTGAAAGGGCACGGCCGACTTCCTTCCCCGTCCTTCTCTAATCTGATGAGACCGATGACCTCGCTGTTTGATCTCTTCCCCCAAACAATCCAATCCAGTCCTCAACTGCTGTCGTCATGGATCACATGGAAGATAGAATGGCGCGCCGTGGTCTTCAGCCATGAAAGCACACTCTGCCTGTACTCAGTGCGCGTTCGACGTAGTCCTAGTGAACGCAGTCTCGTAGAGTGCATTCGTCCAAGACACACTCGCCCCAAAACAGGCGTTACTGTCGACGGTGCGATAAGCTACAGCTGTGGTTCACCTCGGTGTTTCTGGAGGGGACGCTCACGAGCGCTCGGAACGTGCAGATTGTAGTTTACCCTTCCTAAAACAGGAAGGTAATATGTTATTCCAACATTGCAATTCTAACCCACACAGTGCCAGTAAAAATGTGCTTTGCAAGACGTGCAGAAACTTCTCTGACCAGCACGACCGTCGTCTTGCCTGCAGTCGAGCGCTTGTGGAATAGATGGGACGAGGAATAGACGTGAGGCTCAACAGCCAACGGTTCTTACCGAACTACGTGAACAGGTCGAGCAGGCGTGGCATAACACACTCCAGGACAGTATTCGCCATCTGCAGGGTCGACTGGATGCCAGAGTCACCGCCTCCATTACCGCCAGTGGAGGCTACACCGCGTACTAATAAGGGTGATCCAGCATGGGTCGGTGCCTGGTGCTTTAGAATCACTTGTGCTATTGGCCTCCAGTCATTTCATGTACGCCGTATGCACTGTTGCCACAGTCAAGTGAATTGGAAGACTCTAAAACAGTGCACCAATTTTTGCCGGTATTGTATTTGACGTCAAACATGTAAAACTTTTATCCTTCAAAACACGAAACTATAATTACGTTAATTTTATTAGTTTCTGATTACTCACCCACAGACTAATGAAAACGTCAAAAGCAAAACTTGTGAGGCGTATAAGCTAGGTAAAGAATACAAAGGATTTGGAAGTTCTGTCATTCTGAAACACTTTTTGTCTGGGTAATTTGCATCCGTGAGCTACGATACTTCAAGACAGATGCACAGTTTCTAACTGTGAAACGTAAGGTGTTATAACACAACTTTAACATACGGTTCTACCTAAATGAATTTTATCCATAGTGGATGCTGTCGAACTCCGTGACTGTTCCTTTGTGGGGTTGCAGAAAAATATCCGCTACCAGTCACAATAAAAGGTCCACACGACCGGTTTCGGGCTTGCGCCCATCTTCAGGTGTGTATACATTCATGTACATGTTTGTACTGTTGGAGATCGAAAAAGATGAAGCAGCTCCATGTAAACATAGTGTATTTCACGAGAGCACATCATAATAGTGTAATATGGAGCTGTACTTGGTAAAAATGATACATGGACGTGAAAATGACCGCAAGTGTGTTAATAAGTGGCAAAACGATCACCACAGCATAACTGTAATAATGCTGCTTCATCTTTTTCGTTCTCCAACAGTACAAACATGTACATGAATGTATAAACTCCTGAAGATGGGCGCAAGCCCGAAAACGGTCGTGTGACGAATAAACAACCTTTTATTGTGACTGGTAGCGGATATTTTTCTACAACCCCATACGGTTCTACCTCTTAATGAGTAAATTACAGAAACAGCACTCCGTCTTCAGGCCACATGCGGCCCATCGGGACCATCCGACCGCCGTGTCATCCTCAGTGGAGGATGTGGATAGGAGTGACTTGTGGTCAGCACACCGCTATCCCAGTCATTATGCTGGTATTCTTGACCGAAGCCGCTGCTATTCGGTCGAGTAGCTCCTCAATTGGCACCACGAGGCTGAGTGCACCCCGAAAAATGGCAACAGCGCATGGCGGCCCGGATGGTCACCCATCCAAGTGCCGACCACGCCCGACAGCGTTTAACTTCGGTGATCTCACGGGAACCAGTGTAACCACTGTGGCAAGGCCGTTGCCCCAATGAGTAAATTACGACAGCATTTTAGATTTTTAAATTTCGTCAATAATTTTAAGAAACACAGAAAGTCAATTTCTCTTTGCCAGTGGAAACCATTACACAGGCAAAGTGCAACAGGTGACGGGTGACCATGTGACCGTTGGAGTCGCTCAGTGACGCACGGAGACGCCAACATCCTGGTCTGGAGGCTGTCCGAGAGAATGGTTTGACTGTTAACATAACTTTGTGGAGAGATTTTGGAGCTCACCACGAAATACAGTGTCAGACGGCAGCGTTGTTCGGTCGCAAGACAATAGTTTTGTCCCTTCGCAGACGGCGTCGGTGTTTTCGCAGTGTATTTCAAAAGTTGGGAGAAGGTGAAGCTTCGTAATCAGCAAATTCTGTGCAGAACGGGAAGTTGAGAGACCCTAAAGTGAATTCTCATGCACAGGCGTGGATTCTGGGTTCAGTCATTCCAGTTTGTTGCGGGAGTGTTGCCAGTCAAAAAGTGTGAGGCGCTCAAATATCCGGTTGCTGATGTTTAGTGAGCTAGACGCACTTAGCGATGTTTGTTACATGATGATAACTTCCATTTTGTTTCCAGGGAATCTTGAAGTGTGGAGTTTTTGCGTGCGCCTTTCTTGTCTTCTATTCTAGAATGCTATCCTGTTTCATTTATGCTGGAGAGCGGCTAAGAACCAGTAGAAGCTATCTTGTGGCCGTACATTTTCCAGTTCAGCATTCGGATCTGAGTGTCTTCTCAAATTAATTAGATTGCTGCCGGACTTTGATTATTGGTCTATGAGTAGTGACCGATTTAACCCTGACTCATGGGTCAAAGAGATGCCGGTGACACATACCATGTCTGTGTCACTAAGTACATAGAACTGATGGGGCTGCGCAAGTAAACGTTTCAGAGTAAGCGTTCGGAGTAGATAGTTTCATAATAATTTGTCTCGCTCACAGCACATAGCCCAGTCTGCGTGGAATCTGGCCTTTCGGTGAGTCGTCTCCATTCATTAAACTCACAGAAATTTGTTGAAATACTAAACAAAATGAAAACAAACCAAAAGGACGTAATGGTATGAATCGTGAATTTACTTTCAAAACTTTTTCTTTAGAATTTACTTTATTTACTAGTGATTTATCAAGAACATTAACACATTTAACCACTCTATGTGAGCGTGGAAGTAGTTTTCAAGTAGTAAATGATGAAAACAAAATGAAATCGCTTTTAACAAATGGGAATTTTATTCCTAAAAGCTTTTTTTTAAGAAACAGATTTAAAATTATAAGCAGAAATCACCCTCTAAATATCAAGTTACAATTTATTGACAGGCAGAAAGAAACAAAGTTTTGAGTGTATGAGCTTTCGGGCTGAGAACCTTGCCGCTCCCTTTTGATATGGCCGTAGTCACGACCGCTCACAACCTCTGAAAGACTACACAGGTGCAAATCTGCAACGCACCAGATTACTTTAAGCTAAAGTTTCAACAATCCACACAAGCACACAAACTATGTACCCCGTTGCAGGGATGGAAATGGTACAAAATACTAAAATTAAAAGATTAACTTGACACCGAAGGTGCAACGTGATTTTAACTTCTAAGAAAAGTCTTACGGTGGAAGGGTAGCAACTTTATATACTAATATGATCATTTAAATAAAAGTCCTTGAAATGCAGTCTTACATAAAATTATACAAGGTTGGCCAAACATACTCTACAGTACACGTATACCGCCTCTCAAGATGATAGGCAAGATAAAAACATATTTAAGGAATTAGGCCGTTACACTTGAAGCAATAAATTTGTTAACACACCGAATCCGACAAACATGACAGAGGCAGCTATTAACGTACGGCAGATTGATAGGGAGATTACCGATCAACCCGAACCGCAGGTTGCTCTAACCCGCCCCTACTCCACAAGGGAAAAACGGACCACCCAATTTATAAACAACCACCTTCCTGTGGGTGGGCAAACGGAGAAGAATGGTGGGACGACCCCAAAGTAAAACGGCTGGTGACCTCACCAAGAAAACAAGTAGAATCTAACGAGTAAATGAAACAACGCATCACCAATCACTTAACTTATAATAAACTGCGATTTCTGGCGAAGACCTGGCGCAGCATCCCCAAAACGCTCTCCCGAACCGTCCGCTGCCAGCCGCTTCAACGGACGCAGGAAGGCGCGCCGATCTCCCGTCTCACGGCGTCGCAGCTCGAACCGGCCGGACCGATGTCGTGGGTTGACTGTTGTTGCTCTCGTGTCGGCCGCGAAGCCACTACCCCTCGCTATACGGCGCGGCCCACTGGACTCACGTGGGGACCTCACATGCGCCGACGCTAAAGCCGGACAAGTCATCTTGTGTCTCAGTGCGCGACCGACCAACCGATCGATCCAACCGCCAATGACCGTTGCCTGCCGAAGCTAACCCAGCAGCTTTCCTGCCATAGTGTGGGGCAACGAGCAGGAAGTTAGGACGTGTACTCCAGAGACATGGACTGAGATCAATGTTCCGGCCCGCACCCCTGGATACGAGATAGGCTGCGCCATGTTAAAGACGACATACCTCATTGTGTGCCCGGTGTTTATGGTGCCCCTTGTGAATCCGGCAGTATCTACACAGGGTCTTACAAAAAGGTACGGCCAGACTTTCAGGAAACATTCCTCACACACAAATAAAGAAAATATGTTATGTGGACATGTGTCCGGAAACGCTTACTATCCATGTTGGAGCTCATTTTGTTACTTCTCTTCAAATCACATTAACCATGGAATGGAAACGCACAGCAACAGAACGTACCAGCATGACTTCAAACACTTTGTTACAGGAAATGTTCAAAATGTCCTCCTTTAGCGCTGGATACATGCATCCACCCTCCGTCGCATGGAATCCCCGATGCGCTGATGCAGCCCTGGAGAATGGCCTATTGTATCACAGCCGTCCACAATACGAGCACGAAGAGTCTCGACATTTGGTACCGGGGTTGCGTAGACAAGAGCTTTCAAATGCCCCCATAAATGAAAGTCAAGAAGATTGAGGTCAGGAGAGCGTGGAGGCCATGCAATGGGTCCGCCTCTACCAATCCATCGGTCACCGAATCTGTTGTTGAGAAGCGTACGAACACTTCGACTGAAATGTGCAGGGGCTCCATCGTGCATGAACCACATATCGTGTCGTAAAGGCACATGTTCTAGCAGCACAGGTAGAGTATCCCGTATGAAATCATGATAACGTGCTCCATTGAGCGTAGGTGGAAGAACATGGGGCCCAATCAAGACATCGCCAACAATGCCTGCCCAGACGTTCACAGAAAATCTGTGTTGATGACGTGATTGCACAATTGCGTGCTGATTCTCGACAGCCCACACATGTTGATTGTGAAAATTTACAATTTGATCACGTTGGACTGAAGCCTCATCCGTAAAGAGAACATTTGCACTGAAATGAGGATTGACACATTGTTGGTTGAACCATTCGCAGAAGTGTACCCGTGGAGGCCAATCAGCTGCTGATAGTGCCTGCACACGCTATGGTACGGAAACAACTGGTTCTCCCGTAGCACTTTCCATACAGTGACGTGGTCAACGTTACCTTCTACAGCAGCAACTTGTCTGACGCTGACATTAGAGTTATCGTCAACTGCACGAAGAATTGCCTCGTCCATTGCAGGTGTCCTCTTCGTTCTAGGTCTTTCCCAGTCACGAGTCATAGGCTGGAATGTTCCGTGCTCCCTAAGACGCCGATCAATTGCTTCGAACGTCTTCCTGTCGGGACACCTTCGTTCTGGAAATCTGTCTCGATACAAACGTACCGCGCCACGGCCATTGCCCCGTGCTAATCCATACATCAAATGGGCATCTGCCAACTCCGCATTTGTAAACATTGCACTGACTGCAAAACCACGTTCGTGATGAACACTAACCTGTTGATGCTACGTACTGATGTGCTTGATGCTAGTACTGTAGAGCAATGAGTCGCATGTCAACACACAAGCACCGAAGTCAAGATTACCTTCCTTCAATGGGGCCAACTGGCTGTTAATCGAGGAAGTACAGTACATACTGAGGAAACTAAAATGAACTCTAACGTGGAAATTAAGCGTTTCCAGACACATGTCCACATAACATGTTTTCTTTATTTATGTGTGAGGAATGTTTCCTGAAAGTTTGGCCGTACCTTTTTGTAACACCCTGTATAGGCCCGACAGTTCGCACAATTGCAAAGCACAAGAGACATATTAAACAAAGGGAGCTTCTCAAGTCTGCCATAGTTGAACATTGCCTGGAAAACGGACACAAAATAGAGTTTGAGTACACGCGACGATTGGCTCATGCGTTATCATACTGGCATTGCGTTATAAAAGAGGTAGCTGAGATTAGAATTAACAGTTTTAACAGAGATCAGGGATACACACAACGTGTGGTGTGGGGACAGCCTTTGGATGTCGAAAGGAACCGACGGGTGATGCTGAACGCTTGTAGGGAGGCGGGAGCGGCAGTTCCAAACGTGGCTCCGGTCCCTCGCGCCACCTGACGTCATTCGTCCCGTGACGGGCCGGAGCTGCTGTGAGCGCCCAACTCACGTTCATCGTACGCGTCTGTTCGGCCCTCTCTGACTGGTGCCAGCGGTCATTAGCCTTCTTTACACCAAGACAAAAGTTCTAAAATCTTTGATTCTCCACCGGAATAGCCAGCTTCTGGCGGCTGTTGGGACAATCAGTCCGGAAAAGTTCAGATTCGCTTTCCACCTGTTGGCCGATCTCTAAGTTCTTTGTATCACAGAACATGTCAGCAAGGGCTTTAACTCCACCATGTCGACACCAGCGGTTATCCTGGAACTGCAAAACTCGTACGACAAGATTTGGCAGGACAATCTCGTGTACAAAATGCTGACATAGACGACCATGACAGACACCTGTATCAAGATCGTAGATGGTTTTCTCCACGATGGAACCTTCTTGGATACTCGGCAAGGAAAACGCTCGAACTTACGTCACATGGCATTGTGTTGTCTCCCACCCTTTTTAATATTTGTGTTAATGATAAGCCAGTCATCCCACACTGTCGCCTGGCGCAATTCACGGAGGATAAGGCGCTCTATACGACCGGCCACAACATGGACCAGCTCATTGTTCGTTTCCAGGGGCAGCTGGACGCAATGGTCACCAGGTGTCGTTCAAAAAAGATTGTCCTCAGCACCTCGAAAACTACGGCGGTCTGTTTAACCAAATGGCACCCAATCCTCCACAACAACATCACTATTGCAGGGGTCTGAGTCCCATGGTCCCTGTATGCTAAATATCCAGGTGTCCAGATGGATAATAAGCTGCTCTTTCATCGACATGCCGAATACGTCACCCAAAATGACATAAGCTGATAAAATCGTTGTATCCGGTCTTCAGCAGAAGGGAAATGTTCTCAGACACCAAGCTCCTACTGTACTGGACGATTGTCAATCATTCCCTCACCTATGGCTCCTCCATGTGGGCTACAATTAGTGCCTCCTGTATGCATACCCTCCAGCGCCTGCAGAATAACGTGTCTCGGTGGAGCCTGCGTGCTACTCCCTTAATGAGGGTTGTAACCCTCCACGAGGAAGCAAACATGGTAACTCTAAAGATGTCCATTCGAGAGAAGGCGTGGCGTCCCTATGACAAAGTGGATGTCCTGCGCGACAGGCACTGGCTTACAATACATTGCCACCATGACTCCCCGGCACTGGCACCGCCACCCCTGTTGTTCTTACCATCCTGGACGAATCAGAATAGGGCCATGGCTAACGATTGCCCTCTTATTGCCGCTATTAATGTGTCAGTCTTGACATAACCAGTCAATATGTGAAGTCCATGGTACGACCGCCAGTATCAGTACCTTTGTAGTTGTATTCGCTCTTACCAGCTACCTTGAACTTCCACCATTGGAGGGTGGTATGAAGTCCCACAGCCACATCTTCAACATACACTCCAATTAAGTCATTCCATAGTTACCATTACAGTTATGTCGTTTCAGTGATGTCATAGAACGATAGTCCGCCTGCTTAGCTTGGTGGTAACATGCTAGCCTCCCATTCACTGGGCCCGGGTTTGATTCCCGGCTGGGTTGGAGATTTTCTCCACTAGCAGACTGTAGTCCTCATCATCATCTCATCCTCATAATCGGCCGCAAGTTGCCCAATGTGGCGCCGACCGAAAAAGCTTTGCGCTTGGCGGCCGAACCCGCAAGGGACATCCTGGCCAACAATGCCATATAATTGTTTCATTTTTCATAGTACGATAGGAAAATTCTACCCCTACACCAAGACAGTAAGGCCGACACCCACACGGTGTCGCTGACCCCCGATAAGTCAGTAGGTTTACTCCTGACGATGACGGAGGAGATAGCCATCGAAAGATCGAGAATTTTGTTCGAACTGACGCGGCTTGAAAACCGAGCAGATTTTATTCTTAGAGTTCAGTTATTTACAAGTCGCCGTTCCTCCGCACCAGCCTCGGCTGTTGCTCATTCAGGTGCCTGCTGGACTCCAGCTGACGTCCGTCGAGTCACGTCAGCAGCTGCGCGCCCTGGAGAAGACGTCAGCGGATGGCCTGCGAGCAGGCGCGGCCGTTTCGGCCTGGCTGCCGGAGTTTACTCGGTCCCAGTCCGAATTCAACGGTGATCCTTGCTGACTCATCCGTGATGTACCTGGTAACTGTACTCGTATTGTGTGTGTATCTCCTCCCTACCCCTGGTAGGTTCAGCACCCGAAGACGCCTGATGTTGAATAGGAACGTAAACACCAAGGAGCCTTACTACTTGGGTTCGTGTTTAAATCCGGCTTTGGTAGCACTCCGCGATATGGCGTTGTCAAAAGACAGTCAGTTTCTCTATCAGTAGATGGAAGGCCGCGAGCAGCACGAAGTTCATCCGGTGAAGGCCATCATCCTGAGCACATCTTCGGCTAGTTCATAGACTGTCCTGGAGCATCTAGGACATAGATTCACTACATTATCGCGATCATGGAATCTGTTACTATTAGTGCGAATGCCATCGATCCCAGTGACCAACTCATGACGAGATCTGGAGAGCTGCAGTATTTTGAAGGAGTTAGCTTAGGCTACGACGCAAGGCTCCTATCATAATGACCGAATGCGCCCTCCTTAGTCTACTGTAATCACTTGACAGGCTTTTGATGCTTTTTAGGCCCCTCGCTACGTGCTCTTATGAAATAGATACACTTTGCCGCATGTCTTACAAGCTAACGAATATCATTGTCTCGCTTTCCATGGTTTTCTGTCGCAATCTCCTTTCTGCTGAATGCGTATCCTTACTCGGTAGACAGCGTAGTCAACCTGACCCACTTGTAACGTCCTGGCTTGCTTCCCCTTTCCACTTATGTCTCCGACACGACATTAATTTGCTTGTGCAATGTGAGTAGGTTTTAATAAAATTATTCTAATTTTAATCCCTTACTAACCAGTGCCCTAACAGAACTTCCCTAAGAGCTTGCGTAAGCTTAGTCGTGGAGCCGCCATTTGGATTCTAACTTTGCTTTGCGCTGTCTCAGACTCTGACGGCGTTTCGAGTGCGTCTGCCAAGAAGTTGTACGACTTTCAGTAGTGTATGCTGGACGAATGTATGAGTTTTTGATGTGTTAGCCACAGTCGGGATTTGTAATTGTTGCTTGACGAAGAGGCGGGACTTGTATTTATTTATGTTTCAGGCACTGATTTACTTTAAGAAGCAGACATAACAGACTTAACATACACATTTTATAATGTTGTCCACAGTACTTGGGGCTTCGTGAGTCAGTGTACCGACTTTACTATTCTTTTACTTAGCTAATACTACCGAATTAGTACCCACTTCAGTGCCATAGTATACCGCAGTGAATAGTACTTATAATATTTCCTCATATAACCTCTTAGTTCCCTTATAACCAAAACTGTCAAGAAACTGGGAGCAATCTGTTCTATTTATTGAACTGGCAGCACGGAATGCTATCTCCTTCGACTTTCTCTTCGATAACGAACAGCCGTAATTATTAAATGTGATGGCATTTTAGTTCGAGAGGCGATATCAGAGCCGTACTTTATGTACGTTTTATCTTCCCAACGTGATCATTCATGTCACAAAGACATCAAAAGATGCCACCATTTACTTTATTTCACGTCGGCTATGTATGACAATATTCTCATTGAAAACAAAAGATCTTTTCACGTGTTTCAGTCGTTTTGTTGACAGGTCGTTGTAGCTAATTTATTATCAAGTAATACTCACAAAAATTTAACACTGTCAAACGTTTGCTATTAGCATCTCCTCATAACTTATATACATGTTTGTTGCAAATCTTTCGCAGGATCTGAATTGAATATAGGGAAATAATTCTAAGTGTAATCACAATAAATTTGATAGAAATCATTTATTCATGTCTTTCTAAAACTAGATAAATTTTATTTCTTGTTTATCACAATATTTTCAACATCTGCAAAGGAAACAAGCCATCTGGGGACGAAACTACCGAAACCTTGTGTGAAACCATATCTAACACCTTAATGCAGGATATTGCCCTGCTGCGGCTCTAATTTTCTCTTACACAGCTTTTTACTGTGCAATCAGAAAATTATAATTTAATTAAACGAATTTTGCGATTAACATAGTCAACTTACTTCGACAGATGACAGTATGTATTTGTAATTTGTCTTTACTTGTAAATAGTTTTTCAATATCATAACATCATAGAAGCTTAAAACTATAGCTTCGACAATATGTTATATGCTGACAGATGGCTAACAAACCACTTTTACGGTCTGACTACAGTGAAATTGGCCGAATGTTTGATAATATTTCTGTCTCCTTGTACACTGGTTTAACTGCTGCTATCTCAGCCAATCAGGTAATATTGCACTGACAAGTAATTAACTAAATTCGTAAGAAATATGTTAACCAATTCAGAATTAAAACTTTATATTTTATCATAACGACAACACAAATTATATTGATTACAATCATTATTACGAAAAGTTCCGGAATATCAACAGTACTTCCCCAATTATTATGCATCTTAGCAGGTTTACTGTCTAACGATTTCAGTGACTAACCTGACTGATTGGTTACCTGGACTGGTGGGGACATTTAACGTGGGGGAAGGGATAAAAAGTGAGCAGTCAATTCCGTACACGTACCCCTCTTCTGCAAAAGCACAAGAAGTCATGATGGATATATTTAATGAAGTAATTACATCAACTGTTTCTGTATTTCTGCACTTCAAGTACCCATTCAAACAACATAGACTTAGTTTTCCTGAGATTTCCGTATATACCTTGTGACAAATGCCAAGACGGTTCCATTCAAGGAGACAGTGAAATTGCTTTCCCATTCCAGTCTATCATTAGTTTATGAACAGCCTCTAATTAACTTACAATCTAAGAGATACTAATAGTAAATATTTCTTCCTTTTGTGACTGAAATGTTTCCAATCACTTCACTCCTTAACAAATTGTGCAGAATTTTAAAATTAGAACTAAAATTCAATGTAGCCATTTTCCGCTGGTCAGACGTAACTTGAACATATTCATTGATTGCCTCTTTCCAGCCAAACTGTAGACCAAATAAGTCCTTCCGAAACTAGTGTTTCAGCTGCTACCTTCTGATAGGGTTGTGGCAGCGATATAAGTGTTATGAGTATTAAGGGACAGAACTTTTTTTCTGGAAATATAATGACTAGAAAATTTCGTTTCTGGTATTTCTTCTGTTGTCCAAATATTTTCCTGCGCCTTGCGCTTCTTACCAGTGGCAGAAAGCGACGATTTACTGGCAGCAAACAAGGCGCTTTCAACGTAATATTACTTTTGATGTAAGGCAAAACCCTATCTGTTCCCAGTATTGTATACTTCTAACAAGTAAAGTACCTCTGTGTTCTCGTCAAACTCTTCTGTTCCGCTTAGGAAAGGTTAAGAGTTTTCTCGGTATCTCCGCGTACATGGCGACCCACTTTTCCGATACAAGGGCGGTGCTTTTGTTTTATTTTGTTCTTTTCTGTTTTTCCCTCGCTCTGTTGCATCGATAGGGGTCTATATCGCAGCGTGTGTATAAAAAAAACCAATGTCCGTTGCTTTGATACCTCGTCACCTTATTTACTTTGCTTAAGGACCGATCTCAAAATCAATATTCAACAAGTTTTCAGAAGAAAGAAGCCGCTTATATTTCCAAGGGAATGTTTTCATCTGCAGAATTGCAAAATAAATATCCGTTATTAACACGTAAATTGCACAGTTTGCAATCGTTGGCGTCACTCTGAAGCTGATACTACATTCCGCCACAGTAGTCTTCTAAAGTGCGGAACAGTATATCTGTAGTATCATTTGTAAAAATAATCGGTCAAATATTTAGAAAATACCGTACACTGTGGAGCAGAAACTCAATCTAAAAAAAAACTTATGGACTTGAATCGGTTTCTGAGTCAGTTTTTGTTTGCGCCGCAATAAGCATACACAGACGTACCTTTTCATTGCTACACGTCTGTTATATAGGGGGCCTACTTCATAACTGAGGACAATTGCAAAAGGCTAGAGATAACAGATTGAAGAATACTAACAGTGCCATACGGTAAAAGGATGAAGCGTGTGTGTACACCTTAAAAGACATGTAGTAAAATTGTCTGACCTGAAAGTATTCAGTTGGTGACCTTTACATGTCTCAATGCTTACGTCAACATTGGTGTTCATCAAGGAACAGTATAAATTTAGATTTTGATGTCATCACGCCCTTGAAACATTATGCTTACCCACATCATAACACGTGGACCACCTAAAGAAGCTTATTGGACAATGTTCTAGAGTGGATTGGGTGTTCCCACGCGTCGCCATGTAAGGTTACGTCCAGCTTTGCAGATACATGATGGTTTTGGTGGTCCACGTGTTATGGTGTGGGGAAGGATAACGTTGCTTGGGAATCCTGACCCTTTCGCTTGTGAGTCTTCTCTGGTGTGTATTTTCATCGATGGAAAGAGAGGTTGCTCGCCTAATAGACTGGCCTACCTGTTCCTCCGACCCAAATCCTGTCCACAACGTGTGGCACGCGTTAGGGAGACGTATTGGAGGATGTCGTCATGCACCACCGACGGTCCAACAGTCGTCTATCGCTTTGGTGGAGGAAGAATGGCTCACCAGGCTTGTGGCCAGCATGGTAGCACGCTGCCGAGCGTGCATAACCGTCCGTATCGAGAGCCACGTACCGCCTTTTGCTATGTCCAGGGGCCATCGTAAATCACTGTGACTTCATAGTACTTACTGTCTATCAATAAAAGTGTCATTTCTGGTCGTCTAACTGGGCATTTCTGCCATTACCTTCTGCCACATACTGTAGGACCATGCTATATACGGTACAAGTTTCATCGAGACGCCTGCCAGTGACACATCACGTGAAAGTTGCGTTCGTCGTTAAGTTCTCCACGCATAAAAACCAGATGTCTCTCCTAAAAGTTGTCAAGCAGATTTTCTCTGGTGTTTCAGTACACGGTTCGCGTTTCCTTCTTTCAGTGTGTAGCTGCAGCCAGTCCAAAGAAACAAGTGTCATAACGTCTTTCATGCAAATCCCAGTGTCAACGCAAGTTGGCGGCTTTTCTCCTGTTGCAATCAAAATGATTTTGAAGCGGAATTTTTCGTGCCTATTCGATAGAGCAGCTTCATATTAGTCTAGTGCAATATTCGGTTCATAGATACCTGTTAACAGACAGAGCAAAGCCTTTGTTCACCACTTGCTCATGGCCCGACTCACCCCGTCTCCTGGGCCGCCCTGGGCCGCGCTGGTTGCTACCGCCGTGCGACACCGCTGCGAAGTCGCTGCTGGTCCGCTTGATACACTCTGTTACTCTGTGTCTCACCGTCACTGTTAATACATATCACTGAACCGAATATCGTACTAGACTATATTGGGATCGCTCTACCGGTTGGGGACGCAAAGTTCCGCTTCAAAAATAATTTTGTTTGTAATTGGAAATCAATCGGCGCTTTCTGTAGACAATGGGCATCACGTGAAACATGTTAAAAGCGATGGCTAGTTTTTATTTTACAGGTTACTATTCCTTGCTGTAGGGGTGGTGATTTTTGATATTTTGTCTAAACCAGCAAGGTAAAACAAAGGGCCACTACTTCCACCACATCAAGTGGATTTAGTGCTCACGTACTCTCACTAAGCCGTGAACACTTCCCAGGTTATTAATGGGGAATAATTGAACATAATTATTACCATTATTAGTGCCATGCGTGCAATGGTCGTGCCAGGCGCGCGATATTGAATCTTTACCCTATCGTTAATGGCGCGAGACCTGCACGACCTTATAGCAACCGTTATAGTTCTGCATTATTCTGTGACACTAGGGGTGATTTCACGTAATGAAAGGGAGAATGTAAGATTGACGGACTCATTTATGAAACAGTTGAGAATCGAACGATAATACAACCAAATGGTGTGGTGGGGAAAGGAAGATTCGAGTTCAGCAGCCTGCCCAAACGTACGTTCATAACAAGCCACGATAGCAGGAGAAAAGGAATTTTAGTACCGATCGCTGTATTATCAAATGGGATCCAATTCACTAAAGGAAGGGGTTGCAGGCATGCAACGACCACCACTTTGAATCAGCCAAAGATTAAGAAAGATGCTACTGTGCGTGAATAACTAGGTAGCCTCCCGTACAAAAGGAATAAACCCTGCGAGACGCGAAACTATTCACAATGACCTATCAGGTTCCCTCTGGGCCGCAGGGCGCGACTCTACAGTGCACGTCCGCGCTCATGTTTACCGGACTTCACCTCCTGGAAGCGGCACCTCCGGTCTCCGGCACGGCCACACTAGAACTGCCTACTGCCCCTTTGTCCACTATCCACCCGCAGAAGGCGGTTGGCGCCTACCGGTGAAAAACTGGTGCGCACCTGAACTGGCCAATCAGAGGGCCGGAATCTCACAGGGAGGCAACCTCGCGACGTTAAAATCGAGCAGAAATAGCGGTTACAAGGTTGGTAAGGTAGGTTGGGGAACTGAGAACAGGAGAAACTTTGGCCACTACTGAATGTTCAAACGACACCACGTCTTACACTGGCGATCGGAAAAGGGCTGGGAAACGGGACGCCATCATGGCTGCTAGGAAGACTGCTGCCCTCGCCCATAAATAAAGAAAATTTCTAGCGTCAAGCTCCTCTCACAGATCAGCGTGAGACAAGCTGTAAAAATCGTCAAATAAATCAGGCAACCCATAGAAACTATTAATATTGCCTGAATTATGATTTCACCTAGTACCAAAATGCTGGCGTTAGAAATATGAAATACGAGCACTGAATGGTGAATGAAGTGCACGTCTTTCAATGTGTTCAGCAAGATTTGTTTGATTTGACTCCAGCTACACGTTGCAAAATCGGAACTGCAAATGTGTACCGAAACATCATAGAAAAGCGCCTGAAGACTCTTAGGAGCATGCAGGGTAGTCCATTTGTAGTGACTGGGCCAAATATTTCACGATATTAGCATCAAACGAAAAAATAAGAACAAATCTGTTCCAGCGTGACGGGGAAAACAAATGGCGCTATGAATGGCCGACTAGATGGTGCTGCCATAGGTCAGATAGAAACTGCATTTTTTAAAATAGGTACCTCCATTTTTATTACATATTCGTATAGTAAGTAGATAAATATGAATGTCTGATCTGGAACATTTGTTTCGCTTTGTGATAGATGGCTCTGTAATATTCCAACACTTGTAATATGCCTCACGCATTTACATGAACAGTTGGTAACAATGTGGTTTCTTAAATTAAAACACATAAAGCAATTACGTTTGTACGTTATTTCTGGTGTTCCCATGTGATACATTTACTTTTGTGACCTTATCATAAATTATGGGAACGCGTCCTGTTACTGCGTGAGCAACCGTAATAACCTCATTAGTGTAATAAATGCTCGAAATGATGTCCTTCAACTTCAATGGCTTCGGCAATACGCGTAACGGAGTTCGTCTCAACAGCAAGTCGATCGCCTTCAGTTATTGTCACACATGCATTGAAAATGCACTGACAAATGTATTCAGATGTTGGCGGTGGATCACGATAACAAATATCTTTCAGTTTTCTCCAAAGAAAGAAGTCCGGAGATGAAAGGTCCGGTGAACGTGTAGGGTGAACGTGTATGGGGTATCGTGACAGTTGTGCGACTGGATTCGTGATTTCCTGTCAGGAAGGTCGCAGTTCGTAGTAATAGACGACAAATCATCGAGTAAAATTGAAGTGATATCAGGTGTTCCCCAGGATAGCGACCTGGGACCTCTGCTGTTCCTGATCTATATAAATGACCTGTATGACAATCTGAGCAGTTCTCTTAGGTTGTTCGCAGATGATGCTGTAATTTACCGTCTAGTAAGGTCATCCGAAGACCAGTATCAGTTGCAAAGCGATTTAGAAAAGATTACTGTATGGTGTGCAAGGTGGCAGTTGACGCTAAATAACGAAAAGTGTGAGGTGATCCACATGAGTTTCAAAAGAAATCCGTTGGAATTCGATTATCGATAAATAGTACAATTATCAAGGCTGTCAATTCATCTAAGTACCTGGGTATTAAAATTACGAAGAACTTCAGTTGGAAAGGCCACATAGATAATATTGTGGGGAAGGCGAGCCAAAGGTTGCGTTTCATTGGCAGGACACTTACAAGATGCAACAAGCCCACTAAAGAGACAGCTTACACTACACTCGTTCGTCCTCTGTTAGAATATTGCTGCGCAGTGTGAGATCGTTACCAGGTGGGAATGACGGAGGACATCGAAAGGGTGCAAAGAAGGGCAGCTCGTTTTGTATTATCACGTAATATGGGAGAGAGTGTGTCAGATATGATACGCGAGTTGGGAGGGAAGTCATTAAGGCAAAGACGTTTTTCGTCGCGGCGAGATCTATTTACGAAATTTCAGTCACCAACTTTCTCTTCTGAATGCGAAAATATTTTGTTGAGCCCAACCTACATAGGTAGGAATGATCATCAAAATAAAATAAGAGAAATCAGGGCTCGAACAGAAAGGTTTAGGTGTTCGTTTTTCCAGCGCGCTGTTCGGCAGTGGAATGGTAGAGAGATAGTATGATTGTGGTTCGATGAACCCTCTGCCAAGCACTTAAATGTGAATTGCAGAGTAATCATGTAGATGTAGGCCGTGGTATGGTGCTTCTACGACCTATGCACCTGTCTTTAAATATTCTATTTAATACCACTTCAACTGCGTATGTGCTGTGTGTCGGACATCCATCATGTTGAAATTACATCGCCATTCTGTCATGAAGTGAAACATCTTGTAGTAGAATCGGTAAAACATTAATTAAGACATCGGCATACATTACATTGCACCATTTCGATTGCCATCGATAAAATAAGGGCGAATTAGATGTCCTCCCATAATGCCACACCATTCATTAACCCGCCAGCGTCGTTGACGTTCCAGTTGTCGTAGCCATCGTGGATTTTCCGTTGTCCAATAATGCACATTATGCTGCTTTACGTTACCTCTGTTTGTGAATGACGCTTCGTCACTAAATAGAACTCTTGAAAAATGCGTTATCACCTCGTAATTTATTTTGTACCCAGTGGCAAAAATTTACGCGACGTTTAAAATCATCACCATGCAATCCCTGCTGCATAGAAATATGGTAAGTGTGAAATGTATGATGCTGTAGAATTTTCAAAACCGACGTTTTGAAATTCCCGATTCCCGCTCAGTTTGTCTCCTACTGGTGTGCGGATTAGCGTCAACTGCAACTAAAACACTTATTTGGGCATCTTTACTTGTTGCATTTCTTAGTTGCGTCTTCTTTGGCTGAACACTTTCGGTTTCTTTAAATACATTAACAATCCGACGAAAGGTCCGCACACTTGGATTCTGTCTGTCAGGAAACGATCAACGTACCCATCGCTAACTTGAAAAATGCGTTATCACCTCGTAATTTATTTTGTACCCAGTGGCAAAAATGTACGCGACGTTTAAAATCATCACCATGCAATCCCTGCTGCATAGAAATATGGTAAGTGTGTACGTGTAAAATCGATACTTCAGTTCCATAACTGTTTTGGCGATGGGCGTTTGTGAGACACTGCAATCCACTGTGTATACATCTGTTTGACAGTTGTGCTGTTCACAGAGTTAGTGGCGGCGTGATTTTTAATTTCGCATGTCGGTCGCCACTGCTTTGCGTATATCTGTTTTCTTGTAAGAGGTATTCTCCATTACTAACGATCATTTTATGTAGGACTGATTTTGTGGGCACAGTGTATTTCCCGGCCGATCAGAGTGGCCGTGCGGTTCTAGGCGCTTCAGTCTGGAGCCGAGCGACCGCTACGGTCGCAGGGTCAAATCCTGCCTCGGGCATGGATGTGTGTGATGCCCTTAGGTTAGTTAGGAGACTGATGACCTCAGAAGTTAAGCCGCATAGTGCTCAGAGCCATTTGAACCATAATTCCTGACCCGTGATCGGATGTGGGCAGTGGACGCTATACATCTCTGGTAAGCTGTACTGTGCATGTATCACACAGAGCCACTGTTTTAACGAAGTAGTTTTCTCGTTTTACGGATCGATACCATAGTTTATCGTGGAGAAACCTTCAAGAAAGATGTATGTCATGCGCTGGAAATACATCTCTAACATTGGAATATTAAAAGCACTGCATTCCACACGACTGATAGGTTGGAAACTCAAGTGATCTAACGTTATAACCTGTTTTAAGTGCGGAACATTTTAGGCTTAGGAGTGTGTGTGTGTTTATGTTCTCTCTTACCAGTACCTTCCAGGTACTGATCATAGACTCTAGAACAGTACTTTATAGTTGATAGTGCTTCGAACTCCAGCAGTCTGGAGGTCCATCTTGTAAAAAAATCACCCATTTCTTGTTCTTCTCAACCATCTGCTATTACTTCACAACACTTTCAAATCTGTTACTATACACCGATAAGTGATGCTAACGTCCTCGACGTGGGAGCATCTCGAGAAATATTGTGTACGTGATTGGCTGAGGACTCGGCTAGCTCCATTCCTTCACGAGATGTGGAATGTACCAGTCTACTTCTGGTCAGCTACAGATTAAATCGGTAACAGTGCTGCAGGGCAGGCTGGTCAAAGGCAGTGTCTGTCTGTGTGTGTGTGTGGGGGGGGGGGGGGGGGTGCATTTCAGTATCTAGTTTTATCCTCAGGCTACTAGAATTCTCTGTGACTCCCATCTGCATAGAGATAGATCGTGAATTACGGACTATGCTCAATGTCCTAAAAATATATAGAGCATTGTCTGGTATACTTTAGTGATGTATGTGTTCGACAATTAACAATGAATGGTCATACTGCACAGTCATCTATCTACATTCGCAGTGATACTTGAAAAGTAGAGGGGAGACAGTTTGGCTATGATACTGAAATTGGGAAACATGCTGTCGCATCATTGCTCGGTGTTAAAATTACTGTAAAATTGCTAAAATTATTCGCACCACCAACTGTGATGCTTATTATTAGAGTACATTGATAATGTCTTTTCCACCCCATCTGTCCACTGGTACGCAGTGTGTTACCACATAATGATTGACTGACATCGCTTGTTTGAGTTGGGAAAAGAGTTTTGGTGGAGGGACAACACCTTCTGAGGGTGGATAGTATCGATACAGTTATCACGTACATGACTGCAGTATGAAGTTCTTTTGAATATGTTATTCGAAAACTGCCCTGAGCAACTAAGTTTGACAGCCCACACGCAATGGAAATATTTTAGACCTTGTAGTTACAAACAAGCCCGACCTCATCGACGGCGTCAGTATAGATAAAGGGATCAGTGACCATGATGTCATAATAGCGACTTCGGTTACTAAAATTATTAAATCAGTAAAGAAGGCTAGGAGATTATTTTTGCTAGAAAGAGCATCCCACTTAGACAATAAATTGAAATAATTTAGTTCCAATAAGATTTACGTAGAGGAATTACGTGTAGAGTTGAAATGGATTACAAATAATGCACTGGAGAAGTATTGGTGGAGTAAGTGGATTAAGGTCGGAATAAACATTCTGTGATTTAATAACGAAAATCGGAAAATGCTGAGGAAGCAAAGGCTGATGCGCTCTTGCTTCTAAAGAGAACGCGCAAATGAGGGCGGCCAGTAGTTAACAGAAATTCATGCGTCTGTAAAAAGAGCGATACGCGAAGCGTCAACAACTACCATCGTGATACCTTAGCAACAGTTCTGAGTAGAAAATTCTGGCCTTACCTAGAATCGCTAACAAGGTCTAAGTCTTCTATCCAGTCACTCGTCGATCAGTGTGGTGTGACAATAGAATGTAGCAGCAGTAAAGCGCAAGTTTTGGCGTTTGCACTGAAGAAATCGTTCATGCAGGAGAATCGAACAAACATACCGCCGTTTGATCGCTGCAACTACTCCCGTAAGGAGGACAAAGGAAGAAGGATCCCTAGTGTAGAGAAACGACTGTAAGAGTTGAAAGCAAGAAAGTCGCCGAATTTGAGTTCAGTTTTACAATGAGCACTCTTCAGCATTGGCCCCTTACCTGGCTTCATTTATGTCAAATCTCTAGCTCAGCGCAAAATCGTAAACTACTGCAAAGAAACAGCGATGACATCTGTAAAAGTTAAAAGAATGGACCGGCAAAATTACTGAGCAACACCTTGAACACATTCTCAATTCGAATATAACAAGGTTCCTTTAGAGGGAAAAGCTTTTGTCCACAACCGGCCGAAGTGGCCGTGAGGTTAAAGGCGCTGCAGTCTGGAACCGCAAGACCGCTACGATCGCAGGTTCGAATCCTGCCTCGGGTATGGATGTTTGTGATGTCCTTAGGTTAGTTAGGTTTAACTAGTTCTAAGTTCTAGGGGACTAATGACCTCAGCAGTTGAGTCCCATAGTGCTCAGAGCCATTTTTTTTTTTTTTTTTTTTTTTTTTTGTCCACAAATCAGTACGGGTTTAAGAAGCATCCCTCGTGCGAAATTTAGCTTGCCATTTTCTCACGTGACATTCTGCGCACTATGGATGAAGGGCAACAGGCAGCCGCGCGGGCTTAGCCGAGCGGTCTGGGGCGCTCAGTCATGGACAGTGCGGCTGGTCCCGGTGGAGGTTCGAGTCCTCCCTCGGGCATGTGTGTGTGTGTTTGTCCTTAGGATAATGTAGGTTAAGTAGTGTGTAAGCTTAGGGACTGATGAACTTAGCAGTTAAGTCCCATAAGATTTCACACATTTGAACATTTTTTTGGCAACAGGCAGATTCGATATTCTTGGATTTCTGTAAAGCATTCGCCACACTGGCGACTGTTGACGAAGTCATAAGCAAAGAGAATAGGTTCCCAGACATGCGAGTGGCTCGAAGACCTCTTAAGTAACAAAATTCAGTATGTTGGCCTCGACGGTGAATGATCATGTGAGACAAGGGTATCGTCAGGAGTGTCCCAGCGTAGGGCGATAGGATCGCTGGTATTTTCTATATACATAGGTAATCTGGCGGACAGGGTAAGCAGCAGTGTGCGGCTGGTTGCTAATGATGCTGTGCTGTTGTGTAGTGGGAGGTGTCGTCGGTGGTTGATTGTAGCAGAACACAAGGTAACTTAAACAGAACTTCTAGTTGACGTGATGTATGGCGGCTAGCTCTAAATGTATAAACGTGTAAATCAGTGCAGACGAGTAAGAAAAACAAACCTATGACGTCTGAGTGCAGGTGGTGTGCTGCTTGACACAGTCATGTCAATTAAATATCTACGCGTAACGTTGCAAATGCAAAGGAGTGTGACATGGAATGAAGAGGAGGAGGAGGAAATTGGTTTTCAATGTCTCGCCGACATTAGAAACGGAGCACAAGCTCTGATTAGGGAAGCATTGGGAAGGAAATCGGCCGTGACCTGAAGCGATTTAGGGGAATCACGGAAAATCGAAGTCAGGATGGTCGCAAGCGGATTTGAACCGTCCTCCTCCCGAATGCGAGTCCAGGTCGGAGTAAAGAAAGACATCGAAGCATTTCAGAGGCGGGCTGCTAGATTTGTTACTGGTAGGCTGCAACAACATGTACGTATTACGGGTACGGTTCGAGGAATCACTCGAGGGAAGACGACGTACTTTTGGAGGAGCGCTATTGAGAAAACTTAGAGCACTGGCAGTAGAGGCTGACTGGAGAACTATTCTACCGCCACCAACGTACATTTGGGGTAAGGACCACCAAGACAAGATCTGGGTGATTTGGGCTCATACAGAACCATACAGGGAGTCGTGTTTCCATAGCTTTATTTGCGCAATGGAATTGACTAGTAGTGGTACGGGGTATCCTCCGCTACGCGTCATGCGTCGACTAGCTGAGTATGTATTCAAATGCAGATGAACATCCGGAACCTCATCCTCTTAGCCTAAGTCGCTATACAAATTGCCGCGCTCTTATTTCCTTCGGTGAACGTCGAAGGCACTCTCGTCTGCATTTTTCGTGACATCCTCGTTGGTCATACAAACCGCAAGCGGTGGGCAGACACTTTCGCTCCAAACAATAGTCATCACTGTAAAGCTTTGATACAGGATCACAGTGTTAGAAGACAGCTTATAACTCACGGTCGTGATCCAGGTGGCGTCATTTATGACTTTATAAGTACTATGATACCCCCTTCTATTACGTCTATCAAATTTTAGGCTTCCATCGAGGAGGAATCCCATGAACCGCGTCACAACCTGTCTCCTTACTGACACCCTCTACAGCGTAATCTTCATGCGGTTTGTCTCACGTCGCAGTCTCCACTTATTTACGTAGCATTCGTCGATGAGCGTATAGCTCGTGTGATTTTCATAGTCACGTGCTGCTTTCTTTGTATACATATGTCGTCTCCCATTAGCTACAGAACTACTAATAGTGTCGGCGTAATACCTTAAACTTACATGATGCTCAGCGGTTGAAATATTTAACCAGTTACGTAACAAGGCATTCTTCAGACAAATCACTACGAATTTAATTGGAACGTCCTACATACTTCCATCGAACCAATAGCCCTCGTTACCTGCCGCATTTATGCCTATGTAGAGCGCTGTGAAAATTCTAACCTCAGTTGTGAAGCTTATTTTATTTCTTTCAATCTCTATTTTGTCATGGGCATGTACTGATAAAACTGGCGCCTATAAAGTAATGACTATGGTATTACAGGCAGTCATTACTAAACGAAAGAAATCAATTAAAATGTAGCACACTACTGCGCCTCAAATGGCCAAAAATGAAATATCGACATTAAAGGTTGCTACAGCTAATACATAAATCAGTCAGTTCTGCTAAGAAACTTTTTTGATGGAGTGCCAGGAATTTCCCATCAAGTACTCCTAGCGGCGCCTCCCCTCTGCTAGTGGGTTAACGTTTCGTGGTTTGGGCCACTTACTGCAAAAGTGTGCTCCTGAGTAATGCTTTCAAGTCATTGCGAAACTTGTTTCGCTTCCTATGACTACGTATTTGCATTGAGGTGTTTATGGAAGAAGTTAGATACTTTTTAACAAATAGTATCTATGAAGAATAAATACTGATTTCGGTAGGACTTTATTGAATTTATATCGCAGGTAATTTGTGTTACATGCTTTTAGACTCGGAAAACATTGGTTCGACTGGAGCAGCTACCTGAAAGCAACAATTACGGAGTATATATATATATATATATATATATATATATATATATATATTTGAAGAGGCTAGTGCTGATTCTGCATTTAACTTTCGACGATGCCACTATGGCTGCAGTACATTAGGACCTTGTTTTTATAAAACAGATCTGATGATGGTCATTATAGACGGAAACCGGTAATTTGTTAACAAAAAGTTTGTGACCATGGACGTAAATTAAAGGAAACTTATTAAATTACGTTGTAATATAACTGTTGAAATTTTTTGATTTAAAGTTGCTTACCTCTGCTAACGTCCACATTGCATCCAATCGCCGGTTTAAACGTTTTGGCAGGTCTGTGGTTTTTCCGAGCAAGGTGGCGCAGTGGTTAGCACACTGGGAGGAAGACGGTTCAAACCGGCGTCAGCTCATCCACATCTGAGGTTTCCACGCTTTACCCTAAATCGCTCCAGGAAAATTCCGAGATGATTCCTTTGACACGGTACCGACGGTTTCCTTTCCCATCCTTGACTCAATCCGAACATGTGCTCCGCGTCTAATGACCTCGATGTAAACGGGACGTTGAACCCAATTATTCTTCCTTGCTTCTTCACTCAGTACTGTGGTTTACTCACCAAAATGAATTTATTATGAAGCTGTAATTCTAGGAATTTCATGCTGCCCGCATCTTCAATTTCTATGTCAAAATTTGTGCTGCATATGGTACGTGAAAGTCTTTTAAAGGTTATTAAATGTGTATATTGAGTCTTTCGAAAGTGTGAAGGCCCAGAATAAGCTAATAGTCACATATTAATGCCATGAAGATTTTATTAATACCATTTATAAACTGCAGTAATTGTATGTTCATCACAATATTTCCATCCTCTGCAACAAAACAACGTTTTAAGTAATAAACACTCCCGAAATATTTGATGGGATTTTATGAAAGCGTCGAAACTCTGACGTAGCGATTGCCCATCCTGTGTGGGCGAAAGGCTGAGCTGGAAATATTACAGTGCTGCCGACAATAATCACATCTGTTACATAAGACAGCTGCTCTGGCGTTACTAAAAGGCGTCGCTGTTTAGGTCCCATAACAAATCTTGACTGTTTGTAAAAGATAACAGTATAATCCTTCTGGTTTCGAACTGCTTGCTGGCTGGAGTTTGAAGCCAAAGAGCGGAAACCTGCGCTGAACTTTTAAGCGGATTACGGCCAAATGTTCCTACCGAGCCGTATAAAAATTTTATTACGTTTTGTTTTTAATTCGCGGTTCTGCCAATGAATAAGTAAACACAAGCCGATCGCATTTCATGGAGCTGTGTTTTCACTAACCATTCGACATCCACCTGCATATAAGAATTCAAATATTGATGACGTGTTCGTGAAGTCGGCTGCCGACAACTCCAAATTAAGAGCAACGTGTAATTTTCCGTGGGGAATCAGAATAGCGAGAAATGTTCCCCACAGCTAATCCGTCCAACTGCGAGTGGATTCGGTATTTTACAGTTAATTCACCACTTCTTTTATCCTATTCCCGTCGTTCTGGAGTACATTTAGCTGTATGCGGTAATGAATTCTCACTCTTTAGCGGATGGTTCGGGGTTTTACCATGACGAAGAGTTTCGTGAGGAGGTAAATCGGAGAACAGTAAAAAATCTCGAATGATATTTTCCACTTGATACTAGCTAAACGCCATATAATAATTCCAATCCCAAAGAAAGCAGGTGTTGACAGATGTGAAAATTACCGAACTATCAGTTTAATAAGTCACAGCTGCAAAATACTAACGCGAATTCTTTACAGACGAATGGAAAAACTGGTAGAAGCGGACCTCGGCGAAGATCAGTTTGGATTCCGTAGAAATGTTGGAACACGTGAGGCAATACTAACCTTACGACTTATCTTAGAAGAAAGATTAAGGAAAGGCAAACCTACGTTTCTAGCATTTGTAGACTTAGATAAAGCTTTTGACAATGTTGACTGGAATACTCTCTTTCAAATTCTGAAGGTGGCGGGTATAAAATACAGGGAGCGAAAGGCTATTTACAATTTGTACAGAAATCAGATGGCAGTTATAAGAGTCGAGGGGCATGAAAGGGGAGCAGTGGTTGGGAAAGGAGTGAGACAGGGTTGTAGCCTCTCCCCGATGTTATTCAATCTGTATATTGAGCAAGCAGTAAAGGAAACAAAAGAAAAATTCGGAGTAGGTATTAAAATTCATGGAGAAGAAGTAAAACCTTTGAGGTTCGCCGATGACATTGTAATTCTGTCAGAGACAGCAAAGGACTTGGAAGAGCAGTTGAACGGAATGGACAGTGTCGTGAAAGGAGGATATAAGATGAACATCAACAAAAGCAAAACGAGGATAATGGAATGTAGTCAAATTAAATCGGGTGATGCTGAGGGAATTACATTAGGAAATGAGACACTTCAAGTACTAAAGGAGTTTTGCTATTTAGGGAGTAAAATAACTGTTGATGGTCGAAGTAGAGAGGATATAAAATGTAGACTGGCAATGGCAAGGAAATCGTTTCTGAAGAAGAGAAATTTGTTAACATCGAGTATAGATTTAAGTGTCAGGAAGTCGTTTCTGAAAGTATTTGTATGGAGTGTAGCCATGTATGGAAGTGAAACATGGACGATAACTAGTTTGGACAAGAAGAGAATAGAAGCTTTCGAAATGTGGTGCTACAGAAGAATGCTGAAGATTAGATGGGTAGATCACGTAACTAATGAGGAGGAATCGAATAGGATTGGGGAGAAGAGAAGTTTGTGGCACAACTTGACTAGAAGAAGGGATCGGTTGGTAGGACAGGTTCTGAGGCATCAAGGGATCACCAATTTAGTATTGGAGAGCAGCGTGGAGGGTAAAAATCGTAGAGGGAGACCGAGATATGAATACACTAAACAGATTCAGAAGGATGTAGGTTGCAGTAGGTACTGGGAGATGAAGATGCTTGCACAGGATAGAGTAGCATGGAGAGCTGCATCAAACCAGTCTCAGGACTGAAGACCACAACAACAACAACAACTAGCTAAACGAAATCCTAGACTGTTCTCAATGTTCGTTGACAGTATGAACTCGCTTAAAAGAAAGTTGATAAACAATAATATGAAAAGGATTTCTAGTTCAGATGTGTGGGCTTTCTAGTGCAATGAGCAATGTGAGTCATAGGCCTAAGATTTTTAGGATTTTAAACTGTTTGAAACGTTTTCTGTCTACACAACTGTTACACTCAACAGAATATGTACTTGGTAACTTAGATTTCTCGATTGTGATGTGATACGTGTATAGACATGAAAACTGCGGAAACGTTTGTAAGTAACGTTCTGTAAAATATGGTGACGTACCTAAATGTTTCACCTCTGCGTTCTCGCAACTTCATTAATGAGCAAGATACAACCATTAACTTTTTTTTTTTTTTAAAAAAAGAGGCCCATATATTTTTTGTCGCCAGAATGGAAGATCTCTGTGAAACACATCCATTAATGTTACTCTTCTGTATATAAAAAAAAAAAATCACGGAAAAAATAAACTGGATTGAGGGACTTCTGTGGTGTTATTGTGGCAGTTGACTGGCCCGCCACCAGAGATTCATGCCACTATACAAGGAAAGTTGCGTCACCGGATCAGTACGCACTACTCTCAACGGGAACGTGTTGCTGTCGAGGTAAGAGATACACCGTCGTCTCAAGTGCAGTGTCTGTTTAGATTAGGGTTGTTATGGAGAAGGCTGAAATTCATTTACATTGGAATGCCCGTAGAAGGTCCAAATGCTTCAGTCGTTGGTAATTCATAAGCTACATGCAAGAGTACAGTGCCTTTTTCTAGTAAAGAATATTGGTCAACCTTCGCTTAATTTATAGCGCGTAACACCAAAATTCGTGAAGATCGGCAGAACTCTATGCATAACGTTTCTAAGCAGACACACTCAAGCTCGTCCCAGCTTCGTTCATCCCACGAAAAGACTAAACGAGAGTGGAGATTGTGCCCCAAGGAAACGTAAACAAAAAAAGACTGCCAACAACGAAGCTGCAGAAGTAGCGGATCTTGCTGCTTCGCAGTAGTTGTCGTCAATCGCACAGAGAGGTCACATAGATACCACGCATGAACATAAATGTCGCTCGTTTCACAGTTCTTCACATTTAGAGTTATTTTGTAGAGATTCTTTCTCAAGGTTGTTTTGAATATGGTCAATGGGTTCTCCAGTAACACAATACTATTGTGGAGAAGATATTTTTATCCGATGAGGGCACGTTCACAGCTCATAGAACTGTAAATTTCAGGAGCGTGCACAACTGCTCATAGAAAAAACGACGATAGATCAAGTTTTCAACCGACGACAGTGGAGTGTGACTGTGTGCTGTGGCGTAATCGAACATCTGTTATTTCGTTAGTGGTACGTAGAACAGGAAAATGAAGGCAGATTTTGTTGTATAAGTACCTTACCCCAGTTACTGGAAAGTATGCCTCCTAGAACTTACGAAAGGATGAAGTTCCAACAAGATGCACATCCTTCGCATAATGTTTCAACGGCAAGAGATGCGTTAAACTGTTTACTTCCAAACTGGTTGGTGGGAAGCGGCAGTCCTATTCAGAGGTATGCAGCATGGTGTCTTCAGCCGACGCTTTTAGAATCTCTGCACGTCACATTAAGGCATGTTGTCCAGAAGGAGGTTAAGAAAACTGTGGAGCACGTGAGAAAGCGAATTACTGTTGCTTGTAAAGCGACTGCTCGCCATATTTGTTGACAGCAGCGAGTTTATCATTGGCACGATGGGTAAGGAAGGGTTGCGAATCAAGCGATTCTTACCATGGACATACCTTTAAGAAAATTGACCAACAGATACGTGAAGCATACAATTATGTCTTCATTGTCTTTTCTTCACGATTTTTCGTTTCATTTATTTCATGTACTACCTGTATTATACCGGCCGAAGTAAGCGAGCGGTTCTAGGCGCTACAGTCTGGCACCGCGCGACCGCTACGGTCGCAGGTTAGAATCCTGCCTCGGGCATTGGAAGTGTGTGATGTCCTTGGGTTAGTTAGATTTAAGTAGTTTTAAGTTCTAGGGGACTGATGACCTCAGAAGTTAAGTCCCATAGTGCTCAGAGTCATTTGAACGTGTATTATAATTTACTATTTTTTTACTGGTGTGCAAATGACACAGCATACGGAAACACTGAAAAAATAATTTGATGTTCATTTAAAGGAATAAATTTTATTTCGCAAATTCTAACAATTTTTTCACAAAAAGATAATCATTTGCGAGCATTTCCAAGCATATCTGTCTAATTGTTGACCGTTCTGGGAATTAAGAGTTAATTGCCTCATCTCTAGGCCAGTTGAATTACTTTTCAGCGATATAACGGTTTACTTCGTACGACACGTCTTTAAACCTTTGCAAAGACAAAGGTACAAGTATTGTACGCTGCGTCTTATCAATGCAGTGCAAGTTTTCTTGCTGAGTGGAACGAAGTTCCGGGTTCGAGGCCATTTAACAGCAGCAGTACAAAAATCCCTACACTCTTAAGTACCTTCACTCCGTGATTACTTGTTAGATCTGCGGAATTCACATCACTGAATTCCACTTACCGATGACTGCAATTATACCGACGAAAAAGCATTGGTGAGCCATATGTCATTGTTCCTCAAGGTGAAAACCGATTACACACGTCAAAAGTAATTTGAGGTAAGAAATAACCCAAAACGTTTTGAGTACTGGCTACGGCGAGTCTGAAGGAAATCCACTGGAAAAGACAGACGAAGGGCCCGGAGCCTCGGAAGCGGCTGAGCTGTGTGGACCGTTCTCGTGTCGCTGTCGTGAGCGTCTGTGGAAAGCGGTTGAAGGACGGTGTAGCACCGAGCAGGCGACGAGCTGTTGGCCGTCCGCGCCTCATAGGAGAACGTGCGCGTACGAGGACTGCCCGACACGCAGAGCAGGACAGGCCGGCCACGGCAGGTGTCGATAGAGTACCAACCAAAACACTGATTTAGTTCGTGCTGCGTGCTACCGTCCAGTAGAAGATGCGTAAACGGTAATTAAAAGTATCACCAGAGCATTGGCGTAGCGTGAGGGCAGACTTTGAGACTTAGTCTCCCCTGTATTCCTAATAAAAAAAGATGCAATAGTAATTCATAACAAAAATATAAATAACTTTCCACTAAGAGCTCTAAATGTGCGAAGACATCAGTTTCATAGCCCGCGCTGCACCCTGAGTATTGGTGTATTTGCCTGCTTGAGACTCGACTGCTCCCAGTCTCTGCCTTCCTTCCCTTACCTGGCTGTGTGCGCCTGCGCGCTTTAGTGGCATTCTCGGCTCCCCTCCACTTTCCCTCTTCCACGTAAGCTGGTGGGCTGCACTTGGTAGCGGGTATCGAGACTAGTCTCTGCCGCTTCTATGCTGGCTTTTAACACTCTAGTGAACAGTCGCGCGGTTTGTGTTCATAGTCATTCTTGTGTGCTTTTAGCGCATATTTTCGTTGTGTCGCCAACATGAGTGAGCCAGCAACTGCACACCATATAGAATTTTTTATTAAAAACGCCTTTTTCTACATTACCGAACGAAAAAAGTGCGAATTGCACGACAAACGACCTATTCCTGTACTCAGTGTAATTTTAAGTGAAGCCAAACAAAAACGCACTTTTCAGACAGCCTGGTACGAAAAGTATACTTGGCTGACTGCGAATGCAGTTAATAACAGATGATATTATTATATATATCTTCTGTTCGGTGGTGAAAAGGAATGGTGCAGTGAGGGCATTTATACAATAAAGAACTTTGACAGGAAAGCACAAAAGCATCAGATATCAAAACGCCACCTGCAGAACAAAGAATCATTTCAGTTATTGGCCAAAAATAGAATTGAGCACGCCCTTTCTGAAGCCGCTCGTCTGACGGCAACGAAATAAAATGAACAAGCTGCATTCAACATGAGAGTGTTGTCTTATACAGGCAATTCTGTTTATTTGTAAACAAGAACTAGCCTTTTGCGGCCATCGAGAAGACGAATCCTCTAGCAACTACGGTAACTAACTGGAAATCTTGGATGTACTAGCTCAAGGAGAGCAATTAATGCGAGACCATCTGTCATCATCTTCAACCTATAAAGGAACTTCTTCAGATATACAGAATGATGTAATAGAAATGATAGCTTTGGCAGTTAATGAGAAAAAAATCTGAAATTCAGAACTGCAGTTTCATTTCGATTCAGGCTGATGAAACATTAGACACGTCATGCAAGAGTCAAATGATTATAATACTCAGGTACTGTATTGCAGACAAAATTGAGGAAAGATTCGTTGGATTTTACGATGTTTCTGGAGATAAAACTGTGGAAGGTTTGTCAAACATTATTCATGCAGTATTGAAAGAATGGAATGTGGAAGGAAAAGTGGTTAGTCAAACAGATGATGGCGCTTCAGTAATGGAGGGCAGAGAAAGAGGACTACAACAACTGGTGAAGCAGTTCCGTCTCCATGCGCTGTTTATTCATTGTTACGCACACTACCTGAATTTGGTACTGTTACATGCCTCCAGAATCATATGACAAGTACGCATCTTTGTAAGTGATAATACTACATTCCATTCGTTTTTCAGCAAATCATCAAAACGAACTGTATTGCTAACTGAGAAAGGATTTAAACTGCCATACGCGGGCAACACTCGCTGAAACTTTCGTTCCAGGGCAGTTTCAACAATATCTAGTCATTTCTCAGAGTTATATGGTGCTTTTAATTATATAATTGATGATACAGACTGTTAATGGGACCCAGAATCTTTGATCTGTGCCGTGGGAATGAAACGACGAATGGATGGTCCTACGTTTGTCTACTTGCTTTGCTTCTACCGAGTGTGCTTTCTTTATGTCGATCGTCTCTTTAATGTTCTTCAGTCAAAATCTGTCAGTATAATTGTTTGCCACGACGAAATAAGAAATATTTTGCGAAACTTACGACAATTGAGAACGGAAACATTCGTTGATGAATGCATTAAATGCAGCTTGTGTTTGAATGGCAACTTATCATCCTGTGACAGTCAAAAGACACCTCCCAGGGCATTAACTTACGAGATAATGGATTTGCAAACTGTTCAGATGGAAAGAAGATTTAAAGACTTTATCCCAAATTCAGTTTGTTGAACTTCTGAACGAAAAGTGTTTCCCAAACTATCAAAAAGAATTCCCAAAGTTGAAACTGCTTCAGTTATTAGAATAGTATCCTTTTTTACGAACAAGAACAACTTGAGAATGAACTGTGTAACATATACGCTGATGAGAAAACACACTTATCTCCAAGAATCCTCTTAAGTACATTGTCAACAATGATTTAAACTCTGTTTATGAAGAACCAACCAAGTTCCTGCTTTTGATTTTGACCCTACCCGCAATTATAGCAAGCATGAGTACTCTTAAACGAGTGAAGAATTATTTAAGGAACTCAACGTCCAACACTCGGCTGTCGTGTTTGAGCACGTTAGCAATAGAAACGACACTACTTGGAGAGCTATCCAGTGATGAGATCTTTGTAGACCGAGTTATGGACTTATTCGTGGGAAGAAAAGACAGGCGCATTGCACTTGTGTACAAGAAAATATAAGTGCTTCTTCTCTTGCTGCTCGGGTTCTACAAATTTGTCATCCTTTCTTGATCAAGTTAGTTATTATTATTATTAATATTATTATTATTAGTGGCGGTGGTAGTGGTGGTAGTAGTAGTAGTAGTAGTAGTAGTAGTAGTAATAGTTGTTGTTGTTGTTTCATTTGATGCATTTTGTTTCATTTCTTTAAATTATTGTTTGTTGTACTATTTTGTCTACCTATAATAACTGTAGAGTCTCCCCAACCTTTACAACCACGCTACGCCCCTGCACCAGAGCTACGGAGTACAGGAATGGCGTATCTATGAGCGCCCTATGGAAACGTATCAGGTAGTGGATTAGTAGACGTACGAAAGGTCCCGAGTCGGAGCCCCATTTATTGATATTTTTTTTAACAATTTACGCATGAAATTGTTATATGGAAGATAATTTTTTTGGCATTTAAAAGACGTTTTGGAATTTGTAGTATTGTTCTTTTGGCAGTCTGCTCTCGCTTCGTTAACTGAATGCAGCAAACCTATAGCGTACACTTGTACAGAGACCATATCTATCTATACAATTATTCTCTATAGTTCTGCTACATTAAAAGAAATGTCGAGTTGATTTGTTTGTCACCACAGATTACAAAATAATGCACGTATTACAAAACTTTAAGTAGTGCAGAACACACATATAAACTGTGTCTTAGCCACAATATAATTACAGTATTAACATTCAGTCATTCATGTATCACTCATTTTGTCTCTACCAATAATCATAATCTTCTCATGGCACGTAAAGGCCAACTCAGTTACCAGATACATTCATGTTCTTTGCTCACAGATACGGTTTCTCTATGGTACAGTTCTGGTGTTTCTTTTAACTACTGTTTAAGCACCATATACTCGACGACAGCACACAGCACGAACTAAATCGGTGTTTTGGATGATACTCAATCGACACACAACGTTTGGTACTGATCTGTCTGACATCGGGAGGTTTGGGTGTAAGACAAGCATTCTGGTTGGTCATTAAGTAGGATTAAAATGAATCTCCGCCGATTCCTCGGCGTAGTAACATTTCGGTGTCCGTACGGTTGCCATGCCGGACATTTGCCACGGTTTTACCTGCTCCGAGGGTTGGGTCCCTTGCCTCCGTCCCTCCTCCTCCTCCTCCTCCTCCCCCTCCTCCTCTCCGGCCCGCCCAGTTTGCTTTCGAAGTTCCTAACGTGACCATCAGTATGGAAGTTATTACAACGAACAAGGGCAGGCCTACTGCTCATTACAAAGGTTAGGCGTATCTTAAACAGAGGGAATGTAAAGAAGGTGTTCTTACATGGATATGCTTACGCCGAAAACCGGATCATGGCAAGGGAGAACTGCTTTCGATGAACGGAGAAGTATTGAATGTATTAGAACATCTCTGTGGACCACCTGACGATGACGCTCTGAAACTGAGAAAGCAAGTGGAAAGGGCGGAGAGAAGGTCTCGAGAAGAAACTACTCAGTTATCGGAGATATACGCGATAAAGTTTATGACTTTTTTGCAGTGATGCCTAATTCAGAATCTATGAGGAGAACCATGCGTCGTCGACGGGGTCAAGAGCGGGGGAACCAACAACCAACAAGAGCCTAAAAACTCTTATGAAAATGATCTTCATGAAGATCTATTAAAAATGGGAGATGACAGTAGTTTTCTTCTGGAAAACGATAGATTAGAGGTGAGGATAATGATTTTTAGTGGAAGCAAAGGAAAATAAAGTTTAAAATCATTTTCCCATTTTTTAATGGATGGAACATTTAAGAGATGCAGTAAGCAGTTTGCACACATCTACACCATACAAGTAGACTTAGGAGGCCCCATTAAAGAAACAAACATTCTTCCTACTGTATTTGTACTACTCCCTAATAAGAAGAACGACGCACATGTTTGCCTGTTTCATCTGATAAAACAGGCAGTCTCTGGGTGGTGTCCTAAACAAGTAAAGGTGGACTTTGAGGCAGCTGCAATATCGGCCATTCGTCAAGCTTTTACCACAACTGAAATAAATTGATTCTCATTCCACATGCAGAAGAGTGTATGGAGAAGAATTCGAGTTCTCGGTCTAACTGTGGAGTACCGCAAGAACGAGGTTTTAAGACTTCACGTCAGCATGTGTGCAGCGCTGGCAGTTGTAAAACCGGAGGACGTAAGCAATGGATGGATTGAGATTCATGCAGAAGCTCCTGATAACGGAAGACTACTTTTTGGATAACTGGCTAGAGAATGAGGATATCGCAAAAGAGATGTGGGACTGTTGCGGAAAAAAACACCGAACGACGAATGCTGTTGAAGGGTGGCACAAAAAAATGAATAGTATTATTGGAAACCCTCATCCTAGAATCAACTATTTGGTGGAGTGCTTGAAAAAGAAGCAGACCTCACAAACATGAAATTGAAAATGAATCTTGAAGGTAAGAAGAGGAAGAAGTAGTACTTGAAGCTAGACGACAGGATGGAGAGAATCATAAAGAATTATGAAGAGACTGACAACATTAGGCCTTGCTTGAAAGCAATTGCCAATATTCAGAAACTGGACTAAAATACGTTAAAAATAAGGTATTAAAAACTATGAAGACCACTGAGTCCTCTCTGATTACTGAGATAAAATTATTAAAACAATGAAGCAGCATTATTAGAGCTAATATTAATTTGTAATTGTAAATAGAGTGTACATTAGTTCAGCGTGTTTAGGCTGATTTTACACACGCAAGAATGGTAAATATTCATTTATCATTTTGACGGTCCAAAGCCTGTGCAAAGTGTGATGCGAAACAGCCTTTAATGTAAAAATTAAAAAGTTTTTCAAGCCTCACAAAAGTATCTCTATTTTTGTCTCGTTAAGATGACTTTTTTCTGCCTTCCAATATTATGGCCATACTATTAAATAATTGTGAGCTCTAAAATTATTTTCTGAAGCTTCAGAATCGCAACTATCTCCTAAAAATCATGGTTTGTTAAACTGATAGTATACGCTTTTGTAAAAGATAATGGCAACTGAACCTTTGAATTGCGCCTAAAGTTGTCATCCCAAAAAACTGTTTGATTATCTTTAAACAGGTCAGTAAAAGCAAGGAGCTTACTACTGAAAATTAGTTGTTACTAAAGAACATCAGAAACAAATGTATTAGACCTACATTTCTTATACATTAGAGACTTTTTGAAAAGATATTTGATCATTTCCTCTGTCACTGACAGTGTAATTTCAGTTGCTTTGCAACACCACGGATATCAACTTCTAAATTATGTTTGCAGCTGTTCTCATTTCGAATTCTGGAATGTTTACTTCGTCTTCTTTGGTGAAGGAATTTCGGAAAATGCATTTACTAACTCCACTTTAGTGGCACTGTCATCAGTAACATTACCGTCGCTGTTGCGCAGTAAAGGTACTTCCGCTGGTTTACTTAAAATGGCGCCAGTATCTCGTAGGACTTCCCGCCACATTTCTAGAGCGAGTTTCGTTGTGGAAACGATTAAATGCATCTCGCATTGAAATCCGCACCAAATTTTGAGCCTCTGTAAAACTGCACCAATCTTGGAGATTTTGCGTTCGTCTAAATTATACGTGCCTTTTGCGATGCTCCTGAAACAGCTTTCTGTCTTGTTCTGTCAACCATGGGGTATCAGTTCCGTCTCTTATTAATTTATTTGGTATGAATATCCCGAGTGCTGTTGATACTGTTTCTTTGAACTTAAGCCACATATGGTCTTCACTTACATAGTTTGGAAGGATTGGAGACTGTCTCTTAGAAAGACGTCTACCAAATTTTTAGCTGCTTTTATAAATAGATATATTTCGCTTTTATTTTTGGTGACTTTCTTTGTTACGGCATTGAGCCTCGCTACGACTGCGTCTTCACTAATCCCTGTATCCGTCGTGATGTTCAGGATTATTTATGGCTAAGAGGTGAAATGCGTTTTCGTAACCATTTGCAATTTGAATGGCCTCGTCAACTAATTGCCAAAAATAATTTTAAAAAAAGGGTTTAGAACAGTTATGGAAGTTGTTTTCTATTTACAATAGGGTATGAAAATGTATTTTTGTCAACATGCGGAAGGTAGATTGAAGTCACTGCCATCTATAATTGTGTGAGTTGGGTACCTATTTGTGAAGAGACTCAAGTTTTCTTTGAACTGTTCAGCAACTGTTTCATCTGAGACAGGGGATCGGTAAAAGGAGGCAGTTATTAATTTCTCGGTTGTCGAATATAACCTCTGCCCATACTAAGTCACAGGAAGTATCTGCTTCAAAGTCGATTGTGAGCTTACATTATTTTTCCTTATGTTGTCCTTGTTGTTTCTCTTGCTGTGCGGATAATTACAATTACGGCTTTTCCCTCCTGAACCTATCATACTTTCTCTGTGACGCTGTAAATACGAGATCTAAACAATGTAGAAGAACAACGTACGTTACAAGCGTAGCATTCTGTATTACTTCATTTCCTTATTTCTAACATTTTAAAATTGTAAGTAGAATTTAGATGACATGTCAATCATAGATGTTCTTATCTCTATTTAGTGAACGTGTTTTCAGTCATGTTTTGAACGTTGTCCCGCTACACTTTATTAACTAATGTTTTTAGAGAGTGAATTAATATGGAGCATGTCGTTCTTCTTTTGAAACATTCACATACCCATTTATTCTTTCCTTATTGTGTTTTGGGTATGCAGTTGTAGCAATTAAAGTAGGCACAAATGCAGTGATCTAATAAAAAAATGGTTCAAATGGCTCTGAGCACCATGGGACTTAACATCTGAGGTCAATAGTCCCCTAGAACTTAGAACTACTTAAACCTAACTAACCTAAGGACATCACACACATCCATGCCCGAGGCAGGATTCGAACCTGCGACCGTAGCAGTCGCGCGGTTCCGGACTGAGCACCTAGAACCGCTAGACCACCGCAGCCGGCAATGATCTAATAGAAATGAGTAGCGTACATTCGCATTCTCTTTACATCGTTCCTTTCTTGTTGCTCCCATGACGACGGACTGTTTCTATCGCAATCAGTAAGCGTGAAAGGAAGCTACCCTACAGACAGAGGATCTATATTTGTACTTGGCAGAACTAATTACATACTGACATAATCGTCGGTATTGCTTTCGTTTCCAAAAACTTATAAATATTTCGATTTCGGAAAAGAAGCTCTGTGATTGGCCAAGATGTCGAAGAAGAAGGTCCCTTACGTACTGGTTGTATCGAATAAGATGTGGAGACGGCGGTTTGAAAGCGGGCAGAGGTAGTGCGGGGAAGGGCGTCCCTTACCTAAGGGATCGCTACTCAAGCTACCTGGCGAAGGGGCAAGTGTGGCAAATGTCCGGCGTGGCAAATGTCTGGCATTCAACATTTCGTGTCGCCGTCTCTCGGCTGCGCCGATACGCGGTGCTGGGCTAGCAGGACGCAGCCAGCGGTCGCGGCCCGTTAGCGGCGTGGCGAGCTGTCGCCAACGCCCGGGCGGCAACTGCCGGCACTAACGCGCGCTGACCGGCCTCGTGGGGCCGGAGGGGTAACGGCCGGCGGCATCCGGCCGCGACGGGCCGCCAGCCGGGCGTGCGAATCCTCCACCACGACGGTGTATCTGGGATTGAAAAACAGCTAAGATCCTTAGACGCCAGGAAGGCGTCAGGCCCAGACGGTAACCACGTAGGATTACATGTTGACTATGCTACAAATATAGCACCATTCTTATCCGTCATCTGTCAGAGCTCGTTGGAACAGCGGAAAGTTCCACGGGGCTGAAAGAAGGCCCAGGTCATAGAAGTCTATAAAAATGGTAGAAAATCAGATGCACATAATTACTGGCGAATTTCACTGACACCGATTTGTTGTAGAATCATGGAACGTATTTTGTGTTCAGCCATAATGACCTTTGTAGACTCTGAGAAGCTAATCTGCAGAAACCAGCACGGTTTCAGGAAACAACGGTCATGTGAGACACAGCTGGCCCTCTTTGAGCGCTCTATACAACAGGCTCTAGGTACCGGCTCCCAGGTTGATGCCATATTTTTCGACTTTCGAAAGGCGTTCGACTCAGTTCCGAACTGACGCTTTCTCCAAAAACGGCGCGCTTACGGTCTACCTCATGACATATGGGGTTCGACAGAAAGTTTTCTAACAGACAGAGAGCAGTATGTCGTCCTGAATGGGGTGACTTCAACAGAAACAAGCGTAACTTCAGGCGTGCATCCTGGCCAGCGTAATAACTCCGCTGCTTTTTACGATTTACATACACGATCTAGTTGATGGTATTGACAGCCGCAAAAGACTGTTTGCCGGGGATGCTGTAATCTACAGGAAAGTAGTATCACACAAAAGTTGCGAACAAATCAATGAGGATTTGCAGAAAATAAATGTGTTGTGTAATAGCTGGCAGTTACCTTTCAATATTAGGAAGTGAAACCTACTGCGTATAACAAGGCGAAAATCCCCATTAATGTACGAGTACAAAATAAACACTCAACCTTTGGAAGCGGAAACATCCCTCAAGTATATGGGTGTGACTGTTAGAAATGATCAGATTACACAAGTAACGGGCGAGGCTTAGATTGAGGTTTATTGGTAGAATCCTGAAGCGATGGAATCCTTCCACAAAGGAAATTACTTACAATAGGTTCGTTCGTCCATCCTCCCCCCCATGAACCATGGACCTTGCCGTTGATAGGGATGCTCGCGTGCCTCAGCGATACAGATGGCCGTACCGTAGGTGCAATCACAACGGAGGGGTATCTGTTGAGAGGCCAGACAAACGTGTGTTTCCTGAAGAGGGGCAGCAGGCTTTTCAGTAGATGCAGGGGCAACAGTCTGGATGATTGACTGATCTGGCCTTGTAACAATAACCAAAACGGCCTTGATGTTCTGGTACTGCGAACGGCTGAAAGCAAGGGGAAACGACAGCCGTAATTTTTCCCGAGGGCATGCAGCTTTACTGTATGGTTAAACAATGATGGCGTACTCTTGGGTAAAATATTCCGGAGGTAAAATAGTCCCGCATTCGGATCTTCGGGAGGGGACAACTCAAGAGTACGTCGTTATCAGGAGAAAGAAAACTGGCGTTCTACGGATCGGAGCGTGGAATGTCAGATCCCTTAATCGGGCAGGTAGGTTAGAAAATTTAAAAAGGGAAATGGATAAGTTAAAGTTAGATATAGCAGGAATTAGTGAAGTTCGCTGGCAGGAGGAACAAGACTTCTGGTCAGATGAATACAGTTATATAAATACAAAATCAAATAGGGAGTCGGTTTAATAATGAATAAAAAAATAGGAGTGCGGGGAAGCTACTACAAACAGCATAGTGAACGCCTTATTGTGACCAAGATAGACACGAATACCACGCCTACTACAGTAGTACAAGTTTATATGCCAACTAGCACTGTAGATTATGAAGAAATTGATGAAATGTATGATGAGATAAAATAAATTATTCAGGTAGTGAAGGGAGACTAAAATTTAATAGTCATGGGTGACTGCAATTCGAGAGTGGGAAAAGGGAGAGAAGGAAACATAGTACGTGAATATGGATTGGGGGTAAGAAATGAAAGAGGAAGCCGACTGGTAGAATTTTGCACAGAGTATAACTTAATCATAGCTAACACTTGGTTCAAGAATCATGAAAGAAGGTTGTATACATGGAAGAATCCCGGAGATACTAAAAGGTATCAGATAGATTATATAATGGTAAGACAGAAATTTAGGAACCAGGTTTTAATTTTTAAGCCATTTACAGGGGCAGATGTGGACTCTGACCACAATCTATTGGTTATTAACTGTAGATTAAAACTGAAGAAACTGCAAAAAGTTGGGAATTTAAGGAGATGGGACCTGGATAAACTGACTAAACCAGAGGTAGTACAGAGTTTCAGTCAGAGCATAAGGGAACAATGGACAGGAATGGGGGAAAGAAATACAGACCTTTGGAGAAAAGAGAACCACTTGCATTAATATCAAGAGCTCAGATGGAAACCCAGTTCTAAGCAAAGATGGGAAAGCAGAAAGGTGGAAGGAGTACATAGAGGGGCTATACAAGGGCGATATACTTCAGGACAGTATTATGGAAACGGAAGAGAATGTAGATGAAGATGAAATGGGAGATACGATACTGCGCGAAGAGTTTGATAGAGCACTGAAAGACCTAAGTCGAAACAAGGCCCCAGGAGTAGACAACATTCCATTAGAACTACTGACAGCCATGGGAGAGCCAGTCCTGACAAAACTCTACCATTTGGTGAGCAAGATGTATGAGACAGGCGAAATACCCTCAGACTTCAAGAAGAATATAATAATTCCAACCCCAAAGAAAGCAGGTGTTGACAGATGTGACAATTACCGAACTATCAGTTTAATAAGTCACAGCTGCAAAATAACTATCAGTTTAATAAGTCACAGCTGCAAAATACTAATGCGTGTTCTTTACAGACGAATGGAAAAACTGGTAGAAGCCGACCTCGGCGAAGATCAGTTTGGATTCCGCAGAAATGTTGGAACACGTGAGGCAATACTGACCCTACGACTTATCTTAGAAAATAGGTTAAGGAAAGGCAAACCTACATTTCTACCGTTTCTATACTTAGAGAAAGCTTTTGACAATGTTGACTGGAATAATCTCTTTCAAATTCTGAAGGTGGCAGGGTAAAATACAGGGAGTGAAAGGCTATTTACAATTTGTACAGAAACCAGATGGCAGTTATAAGAGTCGAGGGGCATGAAAGGGAAGCAGTGGTTGGGAAGGGAGTGAGGCAGGGTTGTAGCCTGTCCCCGATGTTATTTAATCTGTATATTGAGCAAGCAGTAAAGGAAACAAAAGAAGAATTCGGAGTGGGTATTAAAGTCCATGCAGAAGAAATAAAAACTTTGAGGTTCGTCGATGACATTGTAATTCTGTCAGAGACAGCTAAGGACATGGAAGAGCAGTTGAACGGAATGGACAGTGTCTTGAAAGGAGGATATAAGATGAATATCAACAAAAGCAAAACGAGGATAATGGAATGTAGTCAAATTAAGTCCGGTGATGCTGAGGGAATTAGATTAGGAAATGAGACACTTAAAGTAGTAAAGGAATTTTGATATTTGGGAAGCAAAATAACTGATGATGGTCGAAGTAGAGAGGATATAAAATGTAGACTGGCAATGGCAAGGAAAGCGTTTCTGAAGAAGAGAAATTTGTTAACATAGAGTATAGATTTAAGTGTCAGGAAATCGTTTTTGAAAGTATTTGTATGGAGCGTAGCCATGTATGGAAATGTGGAGCTACAGAAGAATGAAACTTCCTGGCAGATTAAAACTGTGTGCCCGACCGAGGCTCGAACTCGGGACCTTTGCCTTTCGCGTACAAGTGCTCTACAAACTGAGCTACCGAAGGTAGGACACGAGATACTGGCAGAAGTAAAGCTGTGAGTACCGTACGTGAGTCGTGCTTTGGTAGCTTAGTTGGTAGAGCACTTGCTCGCGAAAGGCAAAGGTCCCGAGTTCGAATCTCGGTCGGGCACACAGTTTTAATCTGCCAGGAAGTTTCATATCAGCGCACACTCCGCTGCAGAGTGAAAATTACATTCTGGCTACAGAAGAATGCTGAAGATTAGATGGGTAGATCACATAACTAATGAGGAGGTATTGAATATGATTGGGAAGAAGAGAAGTTTGTGGCACAACTTGAGTAGAAGAAGGGATCGGTTGGTAAGACATGTTCTGAGGCATCAAGGGATCACCAATTTAGTACTGGATGGCAGCGTGGAGGGTAAAAATCGTAGAGGGAGACCAAGAGATGAATACACTAAGCAGTTTCAGCAGGATGTAGGTTGCAGAGAGTACCGGGAGATGAAGCTTTTACAGGATAGATTAGCATGGAGAGCTGCATCAAACCAGTCTCGGGACTAAAGACCACAACAACAACAACATGTAAAGAAGTAGCAATTTTTAATATGATTTTAATGGTAATCTTGAAAACTAATTTTTGGTACTCACAAGACAATTTACGCTTGCCAGATTTTGTAGTTATGTTCACAAGACATAGTTGAGCGGTTCTGTGCATTCATTTTATGAGAATTATTAATAACATGTTTTCAGTGTGTGTTTCAAGTTCCAGCCTGAAATTTTCTTTAATTATCGATACATGAACATAATAAGAAAATAAACAAATTACATTTTCAAAATGGTCAAATGGCTCTGAGCACTGTGGGACTTAACTTCTGAGGTCATCAGTCCCCTAGAACATAGAACTACTTAAACCTAACTAACCTAAGGACATCACACACATCCATGCCCGAGGCAGAATTTGAACCTGCGACCGTATCGGTCGCGCGGTTCCAGACAGAAGTGTCTAGAACCGCTCGGCCACACCGGCCGGCAATTACATTTTCGATAATTTTAATTCACAGAAGTATAAAAACACTTCGATACTACTTCGTGCAAAAATTTCATTCAGACTGGTTAATATTTATGATAATAAATTTGGCGCAGAGCTTCGAAAGAGTAACTTACGCTAAAATGCTTTTTAACCTTTTATTTTTAGACAAATGAATGTTACTATACTATAAACACCTATTAAAATTCAGCGGCAACTCAACGTCGTCCCTTCCTGCTTCAATATAAAGACATCCTTTTTCTCGAGTTTTCGAAATAAAAATCTACTCACAGACTTCTTGAGGAGGTATAGTGGTAGGGAGATCTGATTGTAAGCCAGTGCCTTTTCCTTGGAGCTCGTTTATTGTACTGAACAGGATTTCAGTGTATTCCTTAAATTTATATTTACTCTGTCAACAGGGAAAGTAAGATTGATTACCAACGACTGATTGGCTTATGTTTCGTGGCATATGTGTCGTTTCAGTCATCCTAGAAATCTTGCAACTTCTTTTTCCCAATTTGATTTACGCCAAGTTCGGAGTAAAAAAGGTTGTGTCTGATGTTGATAGAAATAAAAAGTCATCTTCGGCATCTTTCGGTGTGCCACAGCCCCTTACGCATTTCAAACGTTTCTTAGGTCTAAGAATAAACACTCCAAAGATGTGAAATAGCCATTAAATTTATTTTGAGAAAATGAAGCTTGAGGCTGGAGTCTCCTCTTGAAAGAAGGAGTAGCTGTTTTTTTAATTAATGAAAATTACTATGATGTCAGGTTAGGAACTTCAAAGTGGTCAGACACATCAACATCAATGTATCAGTTTAGAATGGCTAGTCTACATATGTTTATTGTATGCGATGCTAGCTTGATACACTTAGTGTTCCGTAAATGCGCTTCAAAACTTTGAACACAACAACAAAAAAATCTGTTTACAACAGTGCAATAGATTCCAGGCAAAAGATTATGGAGACTTGGATGGAGAACAGCGAGAGAAGCCGATGTGGGGGAAAGAAAGACGCTTTTAAGCGATATCACTTAAGAAAGTATTTTTCCAACATTTTAATTATGAAAATAGATTTTTGTTTTCAGGGCCAACACTCAACAATGAATATGCAGTTAGATCAAGTAACCATACTGGTTTTCAGTTTGCAAAAGGTCTCGCAATTTCACTGATTTTCGGATTATGTTGACAGTGTGGAAACTCGGCTAGAGCTAGAACTTCTGTACCTACTGTGTGATGCCTGTGTGATTAGTTTCATTGCAAAATTTGTCTCATAGGCTTCTGTTTCCCCAACGTAAATTTTCACGACTTTACAAGTCTCCAGCTACGGTCATGCCGAAGTTTAGACTTGCATGTACATGCTGCTTTTTTACCCAGTAAAGAGAGCAAAATCCACACACAGAAGCTTGCTGGCAGATTTTAACTTAGAAGCTTGTCTTCGAATTAACATCGCTCGAAAGTGGTACCGTACATTAATCCTTTAGTTAAAAGCATAATAAGCAATATTCTTTAATATTCTGTGTTTTTATGTTTAACGTTTGAATAAAATGGTAACAAGATATAAATTTGTCAATTTAAATTTCGTCCTAAAGCTGCAGTCATCAAACTGCAACATCATTAAGAAATGACATGTTCCGTACATAGCTACCCCTCGTTCTTTGCAGAAAATGGTTCAAATGGCTCCGAGCATTATGGCACTTAACATCTGAGGTCATCAGTCCCCTAGAACATAGAACTACTTAAACCTAACTAACCTAAGGACATCAAACACATCCATGCACGAGGCAGGATTCGAACCTGCGACCGTAGCGGTCGCGCGGTTCCAGACTGTAGCGCCTAGAACCTCTCGGCCACTCCAGTCGGCCGTTTTTTGCATTATCAAAATATTTAAAGAGATGTTGAATTTCATTTTCAGTTCTCATTATGTCGATTGCCCTTCTCATTTCTCATTAACACAACAGTCTTAAAAATAAATTTGCCACGAAACGCGTTAGTGGCCACCCTGCTGTAGCGTAGCGCGACAGGTGCACTCAACTGCTGCACTTCCTAGTGGCCTGCACCTGTGAAAAGCCGGTTAGCCCGTCAAGAGCCTCCCTTCAGGCTGGTGGAGACAACGTGGGCCAGGCTCGAACCCCGAGGCTTGGCCAGAATGACTCACCTTGCCGCTCCTGCCGCTGAGGGGCTCCACTTCATAGCTTCACGTTTCATTTCTGTGTGTGTTTCAACTTTCCGTAAATAATACCAATAGCGCAGAGGGAAAGCAGGCACAAGAAAACAAAGCGCAATGCACACAGCAGCTGCTGCCGGAACTATCCGAGATTGGAAAGGCGATATTCAGCATGTTCGCAAATTGTTCCCGAAATCGTGGCAGTTGCAAGCAGGACCAGTAAACCGTAGACATAAACTGGCGAAAAGGCAAAGGGTCATCAACACTCTTGTCAGCAACGAAAAAATCTACAAATTGACCGACCAGCCAAATGATCGTATTAGTCTTTGTCCTTGGAAAAACAGAAGTAGCCGGCCAGTGGAATATGCAGCTTCAGCAAGCCGGTTGAGGAATGCCAATTGCTTCCTGAACCAGGGCCAGTTTGCTAAGTGACTACGACAAGTAATCCGATGCTGCAGCGTTTCTAGAATACACACCTACGGCATTTATCTGTGCCACTAATCCCGATACCATATAAACGGTCGTTCGTGGAAATCAAGCAGGTGATAACCCTGTACCAGGAGGAGATCGCTGCTACAGATAGAACCAGGAGGTTGATGTTGGTTCACATAATTTTCCAGGATATTCGCGATGACAATTGTTCCGCATGATTGAGGGAATCTCTTCCTAGCGAGTCCACAAAAACTTGGTCGTGAGCACCAGTCGCTGAAAAATGTGACCCCAAATAGCCCTCAACTAGATAAAACTCTCGAATGTGTCTTGACCACCAACGTCAACACGGGGATCAGGACTCACTGGACTCACTGAACAGCCGATACGTAAAGGTGTATAGCTCCTGCGTGATGAACGAAACGGCGCGCCGAACATATAAGACAGACGACTTCCTCTGTCAGAAAGGCCCAATCTGTCGAAAGGATCATTACAGTCTCGTATAGCAACCTCAAGATATGACGTTTCCATAAAGAGCGACGAGACAAGTGTTTCAGTTTCTTAGCCATCATACAGGGATTCGGATGAAGTTGTGCGATGTAACAGGCTTTGCGCAATACATACGTATCCAAAAACGGCACCCTCTGGAGAAGGGTAAGATATCGTCGTTCAAGTTCCAGTAGTGCTCCCTGGATCTCATCAGTAAGCGATGTCCAATTGAGGGTCGTCATTTGGAGCGGACAACAGTCGATAACTCCTAGTGACGTTTGACGATCCACAACAGAAGCCCACGTGATTAGTGGTGCATCAAAACCGCGAAAAGTAAGAAGTTTACTTTTGCCCTCGTTAAGTCGCGCTCCCTAATACGGCAATGATCATCGACGATCGCCTTCAGAGGAGGCATTCCTTCACATCGGCGGAGTGAAACTATCACATCATCAGCGTACACGCGATCAGCGAGGGTCCTTCCAGAAAGCGTCCAGCCCTGATACTTGGACGCATCCTTTCAAAGCAGCGGCTGCAGACATGAGACAAGCCAAGACATCGAGAGCGGGCACTTCCCGATGAATGGGAATTAACATCAGTTGCCCATTCACAAGCACCGAAGCTACAATGCCTGTGAACATGTTAGATAACCTTCTACGAGTCTCGACGGTAAACCTGATCATCTCCAAAATCCGAAGCCAAAAGTCATGTTTTATACGATCGAAAAGCTTATTAAAATCCAAAACGGTAAAGGCACAATGAACAGAAATAGCGGCAGCAGCCGAAACCACATCACGGTATTCGGCAACAAGCGTAAGAATAGGCCAAGCAGGGAGACAGCTGACAACAGCTGCCAGCATGGCAGACACACTGCCCTCGCCACTGTCTTATAATCAGAATTCAGTAACGTGAGACCACGAAAAGTATCAACAGTATTACGACGAGTATGTTTAGGTATCCTGACAATTATCCCCACCCTGAACGGAGCAAGCACAACTTTCCGCCTCATCACCCCGTTCAACGTAGACGTAAATTTGACACCCAAGAGGGGCCGAAAACGCACATAAAATTCCTTGGGAAGCCCATCCCTACCTGGCGACTTGCAAGAAGGAGAAGTGACAATAAGATCATGTATGTAATTCGGATGAAGGGTGTGAGTCACGTACCTAAGGTCCAATATACGGGTCGAAGGGAAAGTCGTTAGGTGCATCCACGTCCTAAGGATCCAGATAAAACTGAAATAAGGCGTGAAGTAGGTCAGACTGCAGTGTCAACTGACTTCCGTCGGTCGCTGTAAGAGCTTTATGTCGACTCAAATAGTGCCACGAAGACGACTCCTCTGTCACTGGTGTCGTGGCTTCGATCGCATCCCCAACCCTTCCATTCGAAGCCAAGTCAATAGCAACAAGTTTGCTTTAAGAAACCGTAAACCTGCAACATGCTCAGGGCGGGGGTTGGGGGGGGGGGGCGATCCGCACTGTCACACAAGATGCGCAGAAGTGCGAATAATAACATTAACGAGTTCTTCCAAAATCCCTCGCCCTAGCAGCACAATAAGTAATCAGAATTTGACGGAACTTGGGTTTATACACTGCAGTCCACCATTCCAGAGTGGTAGAGTACCTCCTAGCTAACCGAAAACGCTCCCACGCACTGTGTATCTCATCATCTAGAGAAGGATCTGCAAGTGAGCGACATTAAACACCCAGGGGGAACTGAATAGTTTCACCAGCCCCCAATCAAGTTGGAGAGTGGCGGACAAAACACAGTGATCAAAAAATCTAACAGGGATGTCGACTGCAAGAATGCGATCGCACATCCAGCCGGGCAAATCGGTCAATCCTGCTTGTAGAATTCGCAGTAAAATGTTTAAATTTAACCGGCGCCGTCTGTTTACATTCCAAAACATTTTTTGAACTACATCGAGGACGTCACCTCGTTTAAATTTCGACAGTAATTGAGATGGGGAGACGTATCAACAGGACGCAGAAGATAATAATAATTATCACCTAACAATCGACCCAGAGTTCCCTCTCTAGAAACGCGAACGTTTCCCTGTGTGACCAGAACCAGAGGAAGCACATAAGACGACCTAGGTGAGGCCAGAAAGTCTGCAGCTTATTCGTCTGTCAGTGTCATGAACATCTACTTCAGCACTCTCGAAGGAATAAGGCAGTTGCCGTCGAAAATTTGGCGCCACTTTATAAACAGCGCGAAATCTAGGGAGAGGTAAACTGGCAAATAAAACCTCTTGCAGGAACGCTGTTCCTGTACAAGAGTTTGATATAAACTGACGCAGGCGACGCTAGGCGCAGTTGTGATACCACTCTGTTAACAAATACTGTGACAAATGTATACACCTGGGACGTGGGCCATCAGTCAAAGGAAAAAACACAGTCCATCGCGGAGCCCAACAACTAATCCCAGAGCGTGCGAGGAGGGGGGGGGGGGGGGGATGGTCTCTGAGGCGCCCTGCCGAAGCAGGAATACCAGATACCCCCTCCCCGATCTCCACCTAGCCAATGATACGTGATATCTGCTGCTCCTAGGAGTGACAGACGAATAAGATAAGACTCAGGGGAAGGTGGGACAGGGGAAGGCACAACTAATTCATCAGTACCCTGAGTGCGGCGCCACTTATTATGAATGGTAAGAAAATGAAGCACTTACAGCCATCATTACGATATTATTTACTTTGTAGCTACTAGTTTTGGCGCTTCAATGCACCATCTTCACGCCAATCCACGTTTCTGGAAACCGTCGGTCCAGGAATCGACGCAGACGACGACTGAAATGTGCCAGCACCTCGTCATGTTGGAACCACATGCGTTGTCTTGTAGGGAGCAGGACGTCTTCCAGCAATTCTGGCGAGAAAATTGTAATAGTGCCTACCATTTAATGGCCTAGGTAGCAGATACGGCCCAATTAAACAGTCCCGAACAACACCGACCCACACATTAATGAAGAACCGTACTTGATGAGCGCTAGTAACTGTGGCATATGGGTTATCCTCATTCCAAACATGCGAATTGTGCATGTTGAAGACTCCATCACGCCCGAACGTTGTTTCATCGGTAAACAATACAGAGGATGGAAATGTAGGATGCATTTCACACTGTTCCAGGTACCACTGCGAAAACAGTGCTCTGGGTGGATAATCAACTGGTTCCAGGTTGTGGACACGCTGTAAGTGAAATGGATGTAACAACTACTCTCGAAGGACTGTTCCTACATTCGTCTTATTTATCCCCATGTTACGTGCAATTGCACGAGTGATGATTGAAGGATCCCGCTCTACATGCTGCAAGACAGCTTCCTCAAATTGCATCATTCTTACCCTGCCCAGGTAATCTGCTAAATGACCCGGTCTCACGCAGACGTTGGTACACAGCAGCAAAGGTCGTATGATGCGGGATACGGCGATTAGGATATTGTTGTTGATAAACCCGCTGTGCAGCTCGTCAGTTGTGGTGCGCTATGTAGCCTACAACTAAAAAGCGTAATACGCCCTCTTAACAACTGAAGAGAATAATACGGCCTCCTCCGGTTTATATAATCCTCATAGGAAAAAATGACATTAGGAAAAAATATTTGTTTTGATGTCCCCTACAACCCCCCAGAGTTTGTCGGTTTAAATACTTTCCACCCTGTATACGATGCATCAGTGGCGAACACAGCTAGCTTACGCATACTATCTGTAACTGCGATATCGTCTCTCCAACCATCAGCTGGCAGCTACAAAATAAATAAGATCGAAAGGACGGCTGTACGTGTTCCATTTTCTTACAACAGTGAATGCCCGTGGTCCCCCAGTCCTCCCGTCAAAACCATTATGAATCGCGCACGCCGCCGTCCAAGCAGTCGCAGGAGCGGTGTCAAGATTTGTTTGCAACGGCGGAAAATCACCCGCAGTGATAGTGGCAATTTTCGAATGATCGCCAGAAACGAGGGACGGTGTAGTCCCAAGTTCGTTACTAGGGGGTGCAAGGACAGCAACCGTTAACTTACGATGCTCTTCCACGGAAGACCGTAAAACAGAAACTCTTCGCCGACAGTAGTTTCGGAGATCGTTGCACAGAAAACAGGTACCCAACTGTCCGCTGTACGTAACATGAATAGGATAGCCACAAACTTGCATATAAGATGGAATGTTCTTTAAAATTTACACTCCCACCGAATGTATGCCGCTATAACTTTGTACCTTGTGTTGACTTGATCAACATTCACAGCGAATGCCTCTCACGTCATCATATTGCGCCAAACGTTTCTTAAGGTAAATACCACCTACCTCTGGATGAAGTCCGTATATTCGGACGTTCGTACGAGTAATCAATGTCCACACTCGCAGGCGCACCATACTAACTTGTCTACTTGTAGGGGATTCACGAATTTCAAGAAATGGTTCAATTGGCTCTGAGCACTATGGGACTTTACATCTCAGGTCATCAGTCCCCCACAACTTAGAATTAATTAAACCTAACTAACCTAAGGACATCACACACATCCATGCCCGAGGCAGGATTCGAACCTGCGACCGTAGCGGTCGGGCGGTTCCAGACTGAAGTGCCTAGAACCGCTGGACCACACCGGCCGGCCCACGAATTTCAGAAAGAAAACATAAATCTCAGCATCAAAAATAGTTTATATGCACCTGGTCCGACGTAATATGAAAAGACTCAACTAAGCAATCGTCGATTCACAAAGATCCAGGCCGCATTTATACGTCGACTTCTCAAACGAAATCTCACAGTATCTTTACGCAGAGCCGGCCGGTGTGGCCGTGCGGTTCTAGGCGCGTCAGTCTGGAACCGCGTGACCGCTACGGTCGCAGGTTCGAATCCTGCCTCGGGCATGGATGTGTGTGATGTCCTTAGGTTAGTTAGGTTTAAGTAGTTCTAAGTTCTAGGGGACTGATGACCACAGATGTTGAGTCCCATAGTGATCACAACCAACCACCTTTACGCAGAACATTTTTGGACGCCGTGAGAAAGAAACAGGAGCAGACTAAACTACTGTCGAATACACACGCAACAAAGAACTAGACACAGACGACGTCACACAAAAGCACAAACACCATTGAATGACAAACATCTAATCAGATGCAACGCTGCAGCAGAGGAAAGAAGTAAGCAACAACCTGCTTTCTTTGCGCAGAAGTCGAAATTGCAATCAACGTTGTATGCTGGATAGTCTTTGAAACCTCGCGTATATGTAATAGCCCATGTTAAAAGCATTTTTGAGAACATTTATCATATTTTATGGTTTCATTATTCTTTGTAAAACAGAGGAGATGTTACATTACTTTAAGAAGTAATTTTCTCACTACAGTAAAGAAAGACATTGACTTAAATCTATATATTTTATGAAAAGTGAGTTGGCAGTGTGTAAACCAGGCGTGGCCAAACAGCGCTCCGGCCGCGCTCCTGCGCAGCTTACTGACAGGGGAACCTGCCCATCGTACCCCCCTCAGATTTAGTTATAAGTTGGCACAGTGGATAGGCCTTGAAAAACTGAACACAGATCAATCGAGAAAACAGGAACAAGTTGTGTGGAACTATGAAAAAAATAAGCAAAATATACAAACTGAGTAGTCCATGCAAGGAAAGACCAAGGACCTCTCGTTCCGCAGCTGCTCACGCTAACCACGGGACCACGGTGCTCCTGAGCTCATATTGTCCTTGATATTGCCTATGTTGCGCATGGACTACTCAGTTTGTATATTTTGCTTATTTCTTTCATAGTTCCACACAACTTCTTCCTGTTTTCTCGATTGATCTGTGTACAGTTTTTCAAGGCCTATCCACTGTGCCAACTTATAATTAAATCTGACGGGGGTGCGATGGGGAGGTTCCGTTGTGAGCACCACGGCGAGTGGAGCTGAGGGAGCGAGGAGAAGGAGAAGGAGAAGGAGAAGGAGAAGTAGAAGTGAGGCCGCAGCCGGACGCCGCTAGAGCCACGCAGCCGGCCTGTCACAGTTTGCCAGCAATACCAACCGTGTTACATCAGATTTGGACAAGTCACATCATTCAGTGCTGAAGGGGAATTGCTTTTTGAACGCAGTGCTAAGTGCTTAGCGCACCATCGCTATATTATCAGCTGAAGAAACATTCACTGTAACGCCGCTGCAACACCAGAGGCACGAAGATGACGTGGTTAGGGGAAAACTGAGTTAAGGCCAAGCACAGCAGTGACAAAAACTTTTATGGTCTACATCACAAATTATTTGATTTCATTAAGTCGTTTAACGCAAGAGGAGAATGATTTGCTGAAAGGTATGGAGGACAATGTTGATGCTATAAAATAAAAGTTCGTTCTTTGGGAAAATCAGATTCGCATTCCTGACGTGGAATATTTCTCAGAACTCAAGGCAGTTATTTCTCGACCAGACATGGCTACTTTTGTTTCAGAAAATGAAAAATTTCGTTATGAGTTCTCAAAAAGATTCCAAGGCTTTGCACACGGAAGACTGATTTCGATTTATTTATCAGACCAGTCTCGCTCGTAGCTGCTGCTGTACCTCCTCATTACCTCTGACTTGAGTTGATAAAGTTACAGTGCAGCATATGGCTCAGTAACTTGTTAATCCAATCCATCATTTACAAGAATCGTGTAGAATGTTAAGCCCAGAGCCTCATCCTTGACTGCACGGACAAGACGGTAAAGTTAGTTTGATGTTTATCCAACATAACGCGCGCGAACGATTTTATTTTATTTTATTTTTTGTTATGAAGTTGAGAAATTCCCATCAACGTCAGGGTACAACAAATTTTGATCTGCGTAAACCCCATGTGTTTGTGTCAAGAACTATAGTCCCACATATATCACATACTGGCTTAGTGCCAGCTGTTTTGCTCGCTTAGTCTCTGTGGACTGCACTGAACTTTCTTTCTTGCTTTTTTTGTCTCACTTTATTCAGATTTTAATGGTGTACAGAAACTGCAACACCTTCTAAACTTTTCACGCCAATTAAGGTCGTAGAAGCATGATCTTTCTCGGTGGTACTTCTGACCAGAAGGTAGTCCTGGCAGCTGGAGTCTAAGGTTTTTGTTAATCGTGCCTTTTGCGTTCTTGTGGTGATGTTTCCATAGGAAATTTTGTGGTGTCACCGCCAGACACCACACTTGCTAGGTGGTAGCCTTTAAATCGGCCGCGGTCCGTTAGTATACGTCGGACCCGCGTGTCGCCACTATCAGTGATTGCAGACCGAGCGCCGCCACACGGCAGGATTAGAGAGGCTTCCTAGCACTCGCCCCAGTTGTACAACAGACTTTGCTAACGATGGTTCACTGACAAAATACGCTCTCATTTGCCAAGACGATAGTTTAGCATAGCCTTTAGCTACGTCATTTGCTACGACCTAGCAAGGCGCCATTATCAGTTACTATTGATATTGAATCATGTACCGTCAAGACCGACGTTCACCATTAACGGATTAAATTTAAGTATTCCACCAGCTACGTCCGTTTTCCTAAATTCTAATTTCCTTGTCCTGCTCCAGACCTCACGCCAGCGTGCGTGAGCTAAAACGCGTCCCTTTCGGCCTCCTCTAGTAACACGGTGTTGGCTGTACTGCCAACCAAAACAAATTTCACCACCTAGCACATGGTCATTTATATCTAACAGAGAAGTGAAATACCAGTTTTCAGAGATTTGGCTTTTAAAATTTTTTAATATAACGAAATATTTGCTTAATACCTTTCGCACCTTCTTTCACTCCCTACAGAGCTGAATTTCCAAAAACTGTGAAACACGAAGTTTTTAATTCTAACAGAGAAGCCAAATACAAATTTTCATAGGTTTCTCTATGAAAATGTTTCATAAGAAACAATTTCATAAGCGCTTTCATCCCCTACTTCACTCCCGTGGAGGACTGACTTTCCAAATACATTGAAACACGTTTTTTTTTTTGTTTTTTTTTAAATTTCTTACCGAGATGTTAAATATCAGGTTTCAAAGAGGTAGCTTTAAAATTCTTTGCTAGTTGTTTTGTAATGAACTATTTTGAAACACACTTTCACCCAAAATATTACCCCTTAATGGTTGAATATCCATGATGCTGAAACACTATTTTTTAATTTTGACTAAAAAAGCAAGTAGCAATATTCGTAGTTCTATTTTCAAAATTGTCTTAATAGCGACATAATTTCAGAAAGTCTTTCATCCCCTATTTCATGTCTTTATAAGTGTATTTTCGAACACCACCCTCTTAAGTTGTCACTGTATTACAAGGCCCACATCGTCTCTAAACGTCAAGTTTCTGTCTTAAGCGGTTTGGGCTGGGCGATGATGCTTCACTGCGTCAGTGTGGCCCTATTTCATCATGTTAGGTGTTGAATTTCCAAAAATAGTGAAAAACGTATTTCTTTCATTTCTGTCGGAGAAGCCAAATGCCAATTTTCATAGATTTAGCTTTAAAGCTGCTTTCACCCTATATTTCACTTCATGCAGATTAAATTTCCAAAATTAGGTACATGCATATTTTTTACTTCTAACAAAAAAGCAAAATAAAAGTTTTGATACATGTAACTTCAAAAATGCTTGCATAGTGAAATGAAATGTTTACACAAATAATTTATCCACTATTTCACACCTGCACGTGTTCAATTTCCAAAAATAGTGACACACGCACTATTTATTTCCCAGCGAGAAGGCAGCAGCAAATTTTCATTGATTTAGCTTTGAAAAAGCGTTCGTAATGAAATATTTCTTAAAACGTATTGTCTCCCATTTCACAAGCTGACCTATAGCTATTGTAAAAGAGGTGTCTGATGTCTTGGGTACTGTCACTGCGACAGAGGTTCGGTCCGAGCTGATGCCACGCATTATGTAACGCAACAGAATTGGGAACTTTGTTGGACGCAGGAGTATGTGGACATCACGCGGAAATTTGGTAGAGACCCGAGCCTAGTACGGACGAACAGTGTCTTGTTGGAAAATGGCACCACGATATTGCCGCATGAGAGGTAACAGACTAGAACGCAGGATGAACGCGCCACCAGAGCTGCCAGCCGTGATCTCAAGTCATACCCGATGGACCCTCTCGCCATGACGCCATGAGTAGCAACGGTGCCCATCTCCAAAACACTGTAAGAACAGGAGCTCTTCCCAAAGTCGCCGCCATACTCGCCGAAGATGATCGTCTGGGCCAGACTAGAGCCACACTTGATCGCTGAGTACAGTGCTTCGCCATTCACATTCTACGCTTCTCGGTCTCATCACGGCTCCAAACGCAGCCGTCCATGTTTTGGCGTCCACAGCAGCGCGCGTCTGCGACGGGAATTCCCTAAGCCGGATGCCACTACCCTCCGTCCAGTGCTGCCGGGTGTCATACGGAGTCCACTACTTGTTCTCGGATGGCAGGGGGAGGTGGGGAGGATGTACGACGTGCTTGGAGCGTCAGTACTTGTATCCCGCCTTGTGTGGGTGACAGGAACCTGCCGGCGAGAATACCCGCCCTCACGTTTCCATGCAGTCAAACGAGAGCCACTGCGACACCCGAATGCACCACAAGTTTGGATACTGCACCATTCCAACAGTTGGTCAATTATAGACCCTTCGTGAGGCCCCTTTTGGGCTGTTTCAGGTTCTTATAACGCTGTCTCACACGAGTAAGCGTCGTCTCCGTATGCGTCATACCGGTCACTCGACATCGGACACCGCTCACGGCCTTTATATACCCCACCAGGCCTGGTAACAACACTAAGCAAATTGTACCTTGACGACCGTTCAGACTGTCGGAGAGAATGGCAACTCTAATCATTTACATACTTACCGACGGTGTGAACGCGTTGGGAATTACATCGACGTCCCCGATCACTTCCTCTAGCTGCTTCACTTTTTATTTTGTCATGCTGTGTGGCTAATGCCAACGGCCTTGCCGCAGTGGTAACGCCGGTTCCCGTCACATCACCGGAGTTAAGCACCGTCGGGCTGGACTAGCACTTGGATGGGTGACCATCCAGTCTGCCGAATGCTGTTGCCAACCGGGGTGCACTCAGCCCTTGTGAGGCAAACTGATGAGCTATTTAATCGAGAACTAGCGGCTCCGGTCTCGTAAACTGGCATAAGGCCGGGAGAGCAATATGCTGAACACACGACCCTTCACATCCGCTTCCAGTGATGCCTTCGGACTGAAGCTAACACGGCGGCCGGTCGGTACCGTTGGGTCTTAATGACCTGTTCGGATTTAGTTTAGTTTTAGTGCGTCTATTGCAAGCAGTAACGACCGTATAACAAACACTCCCTTCCTGCCGGCCAGAGTGACCAAGCCGTTCTAGGCGCTACAGTCTGGAACCGCGTGACCGCTACGGTCGCAGGTTCGAATCCTGCCTCGGGCATGGGTGTGTGTGATGTCCTTAGGTTAGTTAGGTTTAAGTAGCTCTAAGACGTAGGGGACTGATGGCCTCAGAATTTAAGTCCCATAGTTCAAAAATGGTTCAAATGGCTCTGAGCACTATGGGACTTAACTGCTGTGGTCATGAGTCCCCTAGAACTTAGAACTACTTAAACCTAACTAACCTAAGGACATTACACACATCCAAGCCCGAGGCAGGATTCGAACCTTCGACCGTAGCGGTCGCGCGGTTCCAAACTGTAGCGCCTAGAAGCGCTCGGCCACTTTGGCCGGCTAAGTCCCATAGTGCTCAGAGCCATTTGAACCATTTGAACTCCCTTGTTGTTATTCCGAAATTACATTTACGTATGTCGATTTTCAGGACATGCATTTATAGTACTGTAACTTGACGTGCAACGTTTTACAATTTTCTGTGACTTCTTGGTAAATGAATTACAGTAACTCGCTTACAGCCTATATAGTATTACAGTAACAAGTGATAGAAATGCTCAGTGGAACTCTCGTGACGTGGTCGGATCACTGGTCACATTGCAAATTACATGCCATTTTCTCCCATTGTCTGCAATCTACTGCACTAAAATAGCAGTAGCTGACATTGTTTCTTTCTACGACGTTGTTTCGTTAGTAATTAGTTTAATAGTTGCTAGGCTGATAACATATTACTGCGCCTCTTTCGTAAACGAGACGTTAGCAGCGTACAGCTTTTCTTCTGTATCATTAAAACTGAACGTTTCTATAGACGAGTTCGTAATCAGCGTGATACCTACCGTGTATCCAGTACAAGTGTTCAAAGTGTGTAATTCGGACTTAAGAGTTGCCAGAACTGCGCCCATACCTGGTTTTTGCTCCTGAAATTTCCTCTGTTTATAGTAAATACTGCGGTACAGCTTTAGACGAAAGGTGCAAGTACGCGGGGAAGAAGTACGATCGGCAGCAGTCTTGCTGCTTCGACACAGGCGGTGCTGCTCCGTGCCGTCAGATCTGAATTTCTGTAGCTGTTCTGCAGACAGGCGCCGTCCCACATTTCCCACAGGACTAGTATTTCCTTCCCGCGTTAAGAAAGATGCCAGCTGAAGAAAGTTCTGGGCATTGCCGCAGCTCAGAACAAGTGGAAGGAAGCAACAGGCCTCGAATAGCTTAGCCACGAGAGGAAAAGTTCAGATCGGATCACGAGGCGGAATTTCTTTTGCCTGCCGCAGCTTTGTAGTGCTACAGGCGAGGTACCGTATTGTGTGGGGCCCTACGCGATTCGGAGCGCTCTCCAGCACTCACAACTGTAATGTCCAGGCGGGCCTTGTGACAGGATGGTCCTTTCAGGTAGACAAGTGTTATCCATCCGAACTACGATTAACCGTGCTTATCACTGAGATTGTGCCGGTGTGTGATTGCACTAGAAGTGATGGCCTGTGGCCTTGCACTGGCGCAAACCTGCTCTTCGACTAACGTGATATATAAAATACACGCGTAATGCAAGGAATGGCTGCTGGATGTTTATTTGATTCCTTGTCCTTAGCAGGGTTGTAGCGCCACCTCGTCTGATGATATTTACGACACATTTCACTGCAATTTTTTTTCTTTTTCACTTGCTTTTTTTATTGCAGTTACATTCCTGACGACAAAGAAAACAAGTACTAGGTTATACAGTGCGACAATTCAGAACCTTCTTGAAACAAATATTTGTTGCATACAATGTTCTGGAAAGCGGGTGGTGGCCATGAGACGAAATCCATTGTTTTAACGCCGAACTGTGGAAACTCTTGATGAAAATTCAAGTACTATTCACTTTTAGTGTAGTACGCTTTGCTTGAAATAATAATATAAAAAAGTAAACGGTATTTTCGGTTTTTCTTTGCTGCAGGATCGAAACCTGCCATAAAATTGATGATTTGGTCTCAGAAATTTTCCGAAACGCCGCAGTGGATATGGAGCGACAAATATCGGGGCAATATATTCTAAGACTGATGCAGAATGCAGTGTAAGCCTAGAACGAAAGTACAACGTGCGCAAATATGTCGGCACGTACCTTATACAGGAAGAGAAAATTATGAACATCTTAGACATCTCACAAAATCATCATTAGATGGTCTGTTAGGAAACAGAAAACATCGTGTGGTGATGATTATCTAAGACGTTCAAGCTGGTTATGACACCATTAGCAAAACCCAAGGATGAGAAATTCAATACTAGTTAGTTTTAAAACTGGACCACTGCGTTCCCTTAGACACCGTGCATCTTTGCATCTGTATATCTCTTCGGAACTTGAGATGGAGACATTCTACCAAAGTTATTAGGTTGTTGTTCACCATCTCTGTTACTGGCCGTTATTCAGCAAATACATACCTAGATAGGCCTTATCCACAGACAACACCTGAAACTGCTTAGGGTAAGACACGGAAGAACAAATGAAAACACATTTAACAAGAGAAAATGGACAGATGGCAGCAAGAATAGGCATTGTCAGGAACGAAAGTAAAGTTAACACTCCGTTTCGTCAAGGATATTACTATTATGTAGCAGACGAGTGTCTAACAAATAATAACGCAGTCGTCTGTGACGAAAATTGAGTCGGTATTAATTAGTGCATGGTATTTACGGAGGTAAGTCGCACAGTTAAAATTAACACACGTAAGAAATACGGTTAAATGTTTGTTTATTTTCAGGTACACGTCCGCAGTCAGGGTACGTACCGAAAGCTCCGAGGTACCGCACAGTAACACGGTACCAGAGGAGCCCAAACGCAACTGGTGAGTGGAGTTGGGCTGCACCATTAGGTTAGTTTAGATTAGATTACATTAGTACTTGTTCCATAGATCATGAATACAACACTTAGTAATGATGTGGAACATGTCAGGTTAATTAAAGTTGTCCATAGAAGATATTACATTACACAAAATATTACACGACACTTAATATTTTCAATTTTTTTATTTTTTTGTGGGGGTTGATGAAATTACGAGGGAAGTTCAATAAGTAATGCAACACATTTTCTTTCTGAAACAGGGGCTGTTTTATTCAGCATTGAAATACACCAGGTTATTCCCCAATCTTTTAGCTACACAACACTTTTTTTTCAACGTAATCTCCATTCAATGCTACGGCCTTACGCCACCTGGAAATGAGGGCCTGTATGCCTGCACGGTACCATTCCACTGGTCGATGTCGGAGCCAACGTCGTACTGCATCAATAACTTCTTCATCATCCGCGTAGTGCCTCCCACGGATTGCGTCCTTCATTGGGCCAAACATATGAAAATCCGACGGTGCGAGATCGGGGCTGTAGGGTGCATGAGGAAGAACAGTCCACTGAAGTTTTGTGAGCTCCTCTCGGGTGCGAAGACTTGTGTGAGGTCTTGCGTTGTCATGAAGAAGGAGAAGTTCGTTCAGATTTTTGTGCCTACGAACACGCTGAAGTCGTTTCTTCAATTTCTGAAGAGTAGCACAATACACTTCAGAGTTGATCGTTTGACCATGGGGAAGGACATCGAACAGAATAACCCCTTCAGCGTCCCAGAAGACTGTAACCATGACTTTACCGGCTGATGGTATGGCTTTAAACTTTTTCTTGGTAGGGGAGTGGGTGTGGCGCCACTCCATTGATTGCCGTTTTGTTTCAGGTTCGAAGTGATGAACCCATGTTTCATCGCCTGTAACAATCTTTGACAAGAAATTGTCACCCTCAGCCACATGACGAGCAAGCAATTCCGCACAGATGGTTCTCCTTTGCTCTTCATGGTGTTCGGTTAGACAACGAGGGACCCAGCGGGAACAAACCTTTGAATATCCCAACTGGTGAACAATTGTGACAGCACTACCAACAGATATGTCAAGTTGAGCACTGAGTTGTTTGATGGTAATCCGTCGATCATCTCGAACGAGTGTGTTCGCACGCTCCGCCATTGCAGGAGTCACAGCTGTGCACGGCCGGTCCGCACGCGGGAGATCAGACAGTCTTGCTTGACCTTGCGGCGATGATGACACACGCTTTGCCCAACGACTCACCGTGCTTTTGTCCACTGCCAGATCACCGTAGACATTCTGCAAGCGCCTATGAATATCTGAGATGCCCTGGTTTTCCGCCAAAAGAAACTCGATCACTGCCCGTTGTTTGCAACGCACATCCGTTACAGACGCCATTTTAACAGCTCCGTACAGCGCTGCCACTGTCGGAAGTCAATGAAACTATGCGAGACGAAGCGGGAATGTTTGAAAATATTCCACAAGAAATTTCCGGTTTTTTCAACCAAAATTGGCCGAGAAAAAAAAAGTGTTGCATTACTTATTGAACTGCCCTCGTACCCACTACTATATCCAAAAAATTTTTTAATGAGTAGAAGGAGTTGCCATTAAGAAATTCTTTTAATTTCTTTTTTGATACTATATGGCTGTATGTCAGACTTTTGATGCTATTAGGTAAGTGACCAAAGACTTTTGTAGCAGCATAATTTACCCCCTTCTGAGCCAAACTTAGATTTAACCTTGAGTAGTGAAGATCATCCTTTCTCCAAGTGTTGTAGCCATGTGCACTGCTATTACTTTTGAATTCGTTCGGATTGTTAATAATAAATTTCATAAGTGAATATATACATTGTGAGGCTATAAGATCTCTAGCTCTTTAAATAAGTGCCTGCAGGATGATCTTGGATGAGCTCCAGCAATTATTCTGATTACACGCTTGTGTGCAATGAACACTCTTTTACTCAATGATGATTTACCACAGAATATGATGCCATACGAAAGCAGAGAATGAAAATAGGCGTGGTAAGCTAATTTACTGAGATGTATATCGCCAAAATTTGCAGTGACCCTAATAGCATAAGTAGCTGAACTCAAAACGTTTCAGCAGATCCTCAGTGTGTTTTATCCAGTTCAACCCCTCATCAATGCACACACCTAGAAATTTTGAATATTCTACCTTAGCTACCGGTTTCTGATCGAATTCTATAATTATTTATGTAAGTCTGCAGGCTTTCATGGCCGTTGTCCCTGAAGTTAAAATCTTCTGGGTTATTAGGCCGCGTCATGTTTCCTCTAAAATGTTCGACGTTTCGACTCCTCTGATGGGATCTTCGTCAGGATGTTTTGGTGTCACTCATCTCTGACAGTGTTCTAGCAGTAGTGGACACCAAAACATCCTGAGGAAGATCCCAGTCCCAGCAGTGGGGTCGAAACGTCGATCATTTTAGAAGAAAAATGACGCGGCGTAATAACCCAGACGATTTTAACTTCTATATTTCATAATGGTGTCATTCCATTTACTGTGTGGAACTGTATATACTGTGTTTTGTCAAAGTTCAATGAGAGCCCACTTGCAGAGAACCACTTAATGATTTTCTGAAAAACATCGTTTACAATTGCACCAGTTAATTCTTGTCTGTTGGGTGTGATTGCTATACTTGTATCATCGGCAGAAAGTACCAGCTTTGCATCTTCGTGAATATAGAATGGCAAGTCATTAATATATATTAAGAACGGCAGAGGACCCAAGACCGAACCTTGTGGCACTCCATTCTTTATTGTTCCCCAGTTTGAGAAATCACCAGTTTTTTGCATATTATGTGAACTGCTTATTTCAACTTTCTGCACTCTTCCAGTTAGGTACAATTTAAGCCATTTGAGCATTGTCCCATTCATACCACAGTACTATCTAGAAGTATCCATGATTTACACAATCAAAAGCTTTTGATAGGTCACAAAAAATCACAAGGGTGACTTCCGGTTACTCAGAGCATTTAGTATTTCATTAGTGAAAGTATATACAGCATTTTCCGTTGAAAAACCCTTCTGGAAACCAAACTGACATTTTGTTAAAACTTTATTTCTACAAAGGTGTGAAGCTACTCTGAAAAATAGTACTTTCTCAAGAATTTTGCATACGGCAGTCAGGAGAGAGATTGGGCGGTAGTTGTTGACATCAGACGTATCCCCTTTATTATGCAGTGGTTTAACAATGGCATACTTCAGTCTATCTGGGAAAATACACTGCTTCAGAGAGCTATTACATATGTGGCTAAGAATCCCACTTATTTCTTGGGAACAAGGTTTAATTGTCCTGCTGGAAGTGCCATCAATTCCATGTGAGCTTTTATTCTTGTGAGAGTTTATTATCTTCCTAATTTCAGAAGAGGAGGTGGGTGGAATTTCAATTGTATCAAATGATGTGGGCAAGGCCTCTTCCATTAACTGCCTTGCTTCTTCTAATGAACATTTAGATCCTATTTTCTCTACAATATTTAAAAAATGATTATTCAAAATGTTTTCGACTTGTGACTTGTTGTTTATCAAGTTTCCATTCGCTTTGATGGTGATGCCGTCATCCTGTACTCTTGGTTGTCCTGTCTCCCTTGTAATAATACTCCAAATTGTTTTGATTTTGTTGTCATAGGTATTAATCTCAGACATGATGCACATACTTCTGGACTTTTTAATAACCTTTCTTAATGTAGCAAAGTAGTTTTTATAATATTTGTCTGTTTCTGGGTCATTACTCTTTCTTGTTGTTAGATATAGTTCCCTTTTGAGGTTATAAGATATTTTTATTCCTTTAGTAAGCCAAGGTTTTTTGCATGGTTTCTTATAATTAGATTCAACTACTTTCTTGGGGAAACAGTTTTCAAATTCTCTTACAAGTGTATCATGAAATAAGTTATACACTCCTGGAAATTGAAATAAGAACACCGTGAATTCATTGTCCCAGGAAGGGGAATCTTTATTGACACATTCCTGGGGTCAGATACATCACATGATCACACTGACAGAACCACAGGCACATAGACACAGGCAACAGAGCATGCACAATGTCGGCACTAGTACAGTGTATATCCACCTTTCGCAGCAATGCAGGCTGCTATTCTCCCATGGAGACGATCGTAGAGATGCTGGATGTAGTCCTGTGGAACGGCTTGCCATGCCATTTCCACCTGGCGCCTCAGTTGGACCAGCGTTCGTGCTGGACATGCAGACCGCGTGAGACGACGCTTCATCCAGTCCCAAACATGCTCAATAGGGGACAGATCCGGAGATCTTGCTGGCCAGGGTAGTTGACTTACACCTTCTAGAGCACGTTGGGTGGCACGGGATACATGCGGACGTGCATTGTCCTGTTGGAACAGCAAGTTCCCTTGCCGGTCTAGGAATGGTAGAACGATGGGTTCGATGACGGTTTGGATGTACCGTGCACTATTCAGTGTCCCCTCGACGATCACCAGTGGTGTACGGCCAGTGTAGGAGATCGCTCCCCACACCATGATGCCGGGTGTTGGCCCTGTGTGCCTCAGTCGTATGCAGTCCTGATTGTGGCGCTCACCTGCACGGCGCCAAACACGCATACGACCATCATTGGCACCAAGGCAGAAGCGACTCTCATTGCTGAAGACGACACGTTTCCATTCGTCCCTCCATTCACGCCTGTCGCGACACCACTGGAGGCGGGCTGCACGATGTTGGGGCGTGAGCGGAAGACGGCCTAACGGTGTGCGGGACCGTAGCCCAGCTTCATGGAGACGGTTGCGAATGGTCCTCGCCGATACCCCAGGAGCAACAGTGTCCCTAATTTGCTGGGAAGTGGCGGTGCGGTCCCCTACGGCACTGCGTAGGATCCTACGGTCTTGGCGTGCATCCGTGCGTCGCTGCGATCCGGTCCCAGGTCGACGGGCACGTGCACCTTCCGCCGACCACTGGCGACAACATCGATGTACTGTGGAGACCTCACGCCCCACGTGTTGAGCAATTCGGCGGTACGTCCACCCGGCCTCCCGCATGCCCACTATACTCCCTCGCTCAAAGTCCGTCAACTGCACATACGGTTCACGTCCACGCTGTCGCGGCATGCTACCAGTGTTAAAGACTGCGATGGAGCCCCGTATGCCACGGCAAACTGGCTGACACTGACGGCGGCGGTGCACAAATGCTGCGCAGCTAGCGCCATTCGGCGGCCAACACCGCGGTTCCTGGTGTGTCCGCTGTGCCGTGCGTGTGATCATTGCTTGTACAGCCCTCTCGCAGTGTCCGGAGCAAGTATGGTGGGTCTGACACACCGGTGTCAATGTGTTCTTTTTTCCATTTCCAGGAGTGTATTTTAAATTAGCATCTGGTTCATTGTTAACCTTATCCCAGTCTAACTGATGAAGGTTTTCTCTGAAATTTCTAATTGTTGAGTCATTAATTGAACACACAACTTTGAAGGGTAGTTTTGAATTACTGAATGGAGCTGTGTCATATACTGCAACTAACTGAGCATCATGATCAGAAAGACCACTCCCAAAAGGACAAGAATTTATGTTTTTAACCTATCTTGGTCTATAAAAGTGTTATCTATCAATGTGTTGCTGTCCTGTACTATTCGAGTAGGAAAATTAATGACAGATGTCAAATTGAAAAAGCCGAGCAACATTTCCAAGTCATTCTTCCAATTACACTCTTATAGTGACTCGTCATTGAAGTCCCCACAAATAATAATTTGCTTTTCCCTATCTGACATTAAGCACAACAAGGCGTCCAAGTTTTCCAGGAATAAATGGAAGTTTCCTGAAGGGGACCTATATACTGTTACAATGATAAAAGAGCCCTCCTTCAGTTCAAGTTGACAGGCACATGCCTCTATATGTTGCTCTAGACAAAACTTTTTTGTATCTAAGCTTTCTACACAGTGATAACTTCTGACATATATGGCAACTCCTCCTTTAACCTTATTCTCTCTACTCATATGTGCAGCTAGTTTATAACCACTGATATTCACCTTTTCCATATCAGACACAATGTGATGCTCAGACAGGCATAGTATATCTATTACATTATAAGATTCAATGTCATCCAAACAAACCAGGAGCTCATCTACTTTATTCTTCAATACCGGGATATTTTGGTGAAAAATGGTAACATTATTTTTTACTTTACTTTACTTTTGTGAGAATTTACTTTTCTCTTTAATCCACCAATATTTTGGTTAAATGTGGTAACATTATTATTTACTTTCCATTTGTGAGAATTTTGGGAGTTTTGGACGTCTTTAGCACCTGCCTGCCTGATTTCTCATTGGACACTGAGTCCCCCCCCCCCCTTATGGATTTCGCTAACAAGCCTGCCAGTTTACCTTTCCCATTCCTATTGAAGTGCAGGCCATGCCTTGTGAAATCCCCCCTATCAATAGCCTCGACAGGAACCAATCGCCCGCACCTCGTGGTCGTGCGGTAGCGTTCTCGCTTCCCACGCCCGGGTTCCCGGGTTCGATTCCCGGCGGGGTCAGGGATTTTCTCTGCCTCGTGATGGCTGGGTGTTGTGTGATGTCCTTAGGTTAGTTAGGTTTAAGTAGTTCTAAGTTCTAGGGGACTGATGACCATAGATGTTAAGTCCCATAGTGCTCAGAGCCAGCCAGGAACCAATCCAATGTCTGACAGAGTGGCCGCCCTACGCAACTGATACAACTCCATATTTACCCTCCTGACAGAGCGGTTAAAATGGGGCTGATCATGCCGCACGAAAGCAGGCCTGCAATATATTTCCCGCCTCTACCAGCTCGGTGCGTTACTGCATACCGAGGATTTCTGTGTGTGCCAGCGCTGCAGGCATATGGCTGTAAACAACATAAGCGTAACTGCATAACTTTGTTGTTACGAGTTGACAATTAAAGCGAAAGAACTATCCCTAGTATTAAGTAAATCCTCGTTTCGATAGTCTCAGAGCTAGGCCACGTATTCACATATACGGCGGCGTAGAGCGAGCAGGCAACGAAAAGGAAGAGATAGCGATGTGTGACACGGATGCAGTAGGCTGTAAGCAAAAGCAAGAATTTAGTACGGCCGACAGCGAGACGCTGTAGGAGCACGGCTGGCGGCTGGAGGGAGGCACAGAGAGGTCCTGCTTCCTCAGGCTCAGACTGCCTGCTCAGATGACGTCAGCTACCGTCACTGACCGAGCCTTCTGCCAGCACACGAAGTGCGCGTCTTTACTCGGCTGGCGGACCAGCTTGTTGCATTCAAGAGACACACCACAAAATGCGTAAAAGTTGATAGTCACCATGAAAACCTTAGTAACAGGTCCGTCTGCTGTTTTTTTAGATAGATAGCTTTTTGACCACTGTTCATTTGGAAGCGAAGCTTCATCCCCAGGGCTTCAGTTGGTTAGAGACAAACATTCATTCTGAAGTCAACAAGCCACAGTGCAATTTGAACTGAAGTTTCGAAGAACGGTGCAAAATGAATGAATGTTCAGACATAATAAACAACTTACACGTTAAACAACCACAACAATTCTCTACTTATATGTTCTACTGGAAAATAATAGCCGGCCGGAGTGGCCGAGCTGTTCTAGGCGCTACAGTCTGGAACCGCGCGACCGCTATGGTCGCAGGTTCGAATCCTGCCTCGGGCATGGTTGTGTGTGATGTCCTTAGGTTAGTTAGGTTTAAGTAGTTCTAAGTTCTAGGGGACTGACGACCTCAGAAGTTAAGTACCATAGTGCTCAGAGACATTTGAATCATTTTTTTGGAAAATAATAATTCTCTTTGTACATGTTAAAGGTTAAAATGAAACAGGAAAATTAGTAATTTAGGTAGAAAAAAATGTCATTTATCGATCAATGTACTTCCATACCGTATTATTTAAGAGGATACAGGAATACAGTGCGCCATGGACATAGGTTGATAAAGCTGGTGTAACCAGATTGGGGAGTACGAAAGAAGTGACTGGTAGGATAGAGGAACATGACTGAATAGAAACAGAGATGAAGTGATTCAGAAAGCAGTGGGTAGAGAGAGAATTTGTGTTCACCGAATGTTGTTAGGAGTATACGAAATTAATCTTTATATATAAAAGGCAATGCCGCAACCGACTCATTATCGCCAAGCACAAACCGCTAAAGACAGAAGTTTAAGTTTGAAGAGTCTATTGATCTTCTACAGTAGGTGTCGTTCAAGAAAGGGCTCCTTTTTTTTAAAAAAAAAAAAAAGAAGTTCCACCACTAAAGTGTTTAAATAGGGAATGAATTTTTTAAAATATGTTTCTATTAAGGCTAGAAAACTGGTATTTTCTTTCTCGGCCACAAATAAAAAAAAACTATTTTGAAAGCATCATGTATTTGACTTCTCGGTTAGAAATAAAAAAATACGTTTTTCGTTGTTTTTGGAAATTCGTCCACTAAGGGGTGAACTGAAGCACTGATCCACCATCGTCCAGCCGAAACCGCTAAGGATAGTAACCTTAAATTTGGAGACAGTGTGCGTCTTATACTGCAGGCATCGCTTAAGGAGGGATTGTTCGAAATTGTACTCCAGTAGATGCCGGCCAGCTCGTCTCAGCAGAGGATACTACGGATTTGTGAGGCCCTTCATAGCCGAACTGCTGCTCACATCGCAGCCAAAGTGCGGCAGTGCAGCATTATACTGATGACAGGGCCCACAGAGCCAAGTTCTGTAAATCTGACTGGATTTTGTAATCGAGGAAATCACATCACATACCATAGCAATCCGTGAACCTTAATTTCGATTCGTCCATCCTTCTGTACGCTATACCTGCTATTATAAGGCTGTGTGTAACAGGCCCAGTGGACAACGCCGGAAGCCACCTGAGGCTTTTCGCGGACGATGCAGTTGCCTGTGGGAAGTTTGAAACGCAGAGTAGCAGTGGAATTGTGGAATAAATCCAGAGGTTCGACGACTGAGGGAGGACTAGCAGTTAGCGTTGTAAGGCATTTTGCAAAAGTAGGCGAGGAGATTTATTACTGTTCATTTAAGCTACTGGCGAAAAATGGTTGGAATTCCAACAAACGAAAAATTCCTGAAAGTACCTACCCGAAGCTATCTAAAGTGCAATAACCTCACAAAGTAAGTTGTGGCAACAGATGCCAAGCTGAGATTCGTTGAAAGAATCGTAAGGAAATAATAATTCGGCAACGAAAGAACAGGTTTCCAAAACATTTAAACGAAGAGTGGCGCATTTCGACACGCACAGTTTAGTTAGCGTGAGAGCGTTACGGAGACATCCGGCGAACTCTGGTGCCAGACAGCACAAGGGAGGCATCGCGTATCAACAAAATATTTATTGCTGAAAATTTCGAACGCGTGAGTTCGACGTAGCCGGGCAACATATTACGTCCTCGCACTTGCGTATCACGACCAAAGAGTCACTAAAATTAGGGCTCATACGAAGATTTATCCGGGATCGTTCTTCCCACGTGCGCATTTGTGAATGGAACAGCGGAGAGCGGAGAAAGATAGTGGTACCAGAAGAACTCTCGGTCCCACACGTAAAGGTGGCACGCAGAGTACGCACGTAGATGTAGATATTCTTTCTTAAACAGTTTCATCTGTTACACCTGCAGCTAACCGACGAGCGGTGAAACTAAGTTGCTATTTTATATGTTCGTTATAGTAGCGGAGGAGACCGTGCGTTATGAGCGACGATTTCTTTCCAGGTGTATAGCTACTCGGCCTCGGCGACATTGTAGTGTGGATTTAAGCTTCCCGTACTGAAGCAGTTTGTTTCTTTTTTTCTTTTATCAGAAGTTAGTTAGGTGCAAGACTGAAAGACCAGTATAGATCGATATATGTTTAACACTAAAAAAAAAAAAAAAAAAAAAAACTGTTGAGTTTAAGTGTACTGTCTTTCCATGTCGGAACCAGTTTGCTGAATACAGCGGTTTCGACGCGTTAAAGCCTGTCTGTGTAAAATATTTTGCGGTTCAGAAGCCTTGACGATCAAAAGAATGTACCTACGTTAGGCAACATTTCACAGTGCAGATTTCCAGATGCATACCCTTGCAGCACACTACTGTGTGTGGGGTAGGGCTTATGTTTTGACGCATCCCCTGATTTCGGAGTTTTTGTTTCAACTTTGCTTTTTGATAAAATGACGTTACGGATGAAAAATATGGGCCAAATCTTTGTTTCTAGTTGGCATCGTCGGTACACGTTACACAGTCGCTCTACGACATCTGGTTAATATTTTACTTGACCTACATTATGACTTGATGCTCTCCACTGGGGTAAGATTGCGGCGGCGGGGTTCTTTCCGTCCCTTTACGACGAATATGCACCTACCTGTGAACATTGTCTCAGCAGATCATCAGTAGGGAAGCCGAGTTAAACCTACTGTACTTCGACGTGAACCAGGCTGCAATTAAAGTCACTAATCTACGTTTCGGGAGAAAGTTTTCACACGAAATGAAAGGTTGGAAATTTTGTCCTTAATTAATATATTCTGAAACTTAGGTGAACAAGTATCACTGCCAAGCCCGTGCTCGCAGTGGTTAGACACTGGACTCGCATTCGGGAGGACGACGGTTCAATCCCGCGTCCGGCCATCCTGATTTAGGTTTTCCTTGATTTCCCTAAATCACTCCAGGCAAATGCCGGGATGGTTCCTTTCAAAGGGCACGGCCGACCCCCTTCCCCGTCCTTCCCTAATCCGATGAGACCGATGACCTCGCTGTCTGGTCTCCTTCCCCAAACAACCAACCAACCAAGCCCGTGCTAGTCTTAACACAGTCACTCACAATCTCTTTCACTCACGTTAACAAGTTTATGGTGTTGCATTTCCCGAAAACTTAATATCTACAAAAATACGGATTGTTTTTGATTCAGAATGCTCGCCAAATATTAAGTCTGTCGCTACCTAATGCAGTCACAGTCTTTAGCCACCGACCTGCTAAATACGCCACACGGAGTTTGTCTTTTCTCGTCACAAAATTCACTTAAAAATTCCGAAATTTCTACACACCCACCGGAATAATTATGATGTGACGTTACCACACTTTTGATGTATGAAACACTGCTAGATCCGGCAACTTAACATTTCCATGGAAACTACTGCAACTGCTGCTACACGCGTCCGAACTGTTCCATGGCTAGGCTCCGACTCCTCTCTAGAATACAGGGTGATTCAAAAAGAATACCACAACTTTAGGAATTTAAAACTCTGCAACGACAAAAGGCAGAGCTAAGCACTATCTGTCGGCGAATTAAGGGAGCTATAAAGTTTCATTTAGTTGTACATTTGTTCGCTTGTGGCGCTGTTGACTAGGCGTCAGCGTCAGTTGATGCTAAGATGGCGACCGCTCAACAGAAAGCTTTTTGTGTTATTGAGTACGGCAGAAGTGAATCGACGACAGTTGTTCAGCGTGCATTTCGAACGAAGTATGGTGTTAAACCTCCTGATAGGTGGTGTATTAAACGTTGGTATAAACAGTTTACAGAGAATGGGTGTTTGTGCAAAGGGAAAAGTTCTGGACGGCCGAGAACGAGTGATGAAAATGTAGCACACATCCAGCAAGCATTTGTTCGCAGCCCAGGAAAATCGACTCGCAGAGCTAGCAGAGAGCTGCAAATTCCACAATCAACTGTATGGAGAGTCCTACGAAAAAGGTTAGTTATGAAACCTTATCGTCTGTTATTGGTTCAAGCACTGTCTGCAGCTGATAAGATTAAAAGAATCGATTTCTGTGATTTTATCCTTGCTTAAATGGAAACAGATGAATCTTTCGTTTCAAAGATTGTGTTTAGTGATGAAGCAACTTTCCACACTAACGGGAAAGTCAACCGTCACAATGTCTGTATATGGGACACTGAGAATCCGCGGGAAACAACTCAGTATGAACGTGACTCTTCCAAGGTGAACGTTTTCTCTGCCATTTCAGCCAATAAAGTATTTGGTCCCTTTTTCTTCGAAGGTGCTACTGTAACTGGACTACAGTATCTGGAGATGTTAGAGAAATGGCTGTTCCCTCAGCTCGAACAAGAAGAACAACAATTCATATTTCAGCAGGATGGAGCGCCACCACATTGGCACTTATCTGTCCGTAACTACCTGAACGTCAACTACCCGAGGCGATGGATCGGCCGCCAGGCAGCCCGTGACAGAGCACTTCATCACTGGCCTCCAAGAAGCCCTGATCTTACCCCCTGCGATTTTTTCTTATGGGGGTATGTTAAGGATATGGTGTTTCGGCCACCTCTCCCAGCCACCATTGATGATTTGAAACGAGAAATAACAGCAGCTATCCAAACTGTTACGCCTGATATCCTACAGAGAGTGTGGAACGAGTTGGAGTATCAGGTTGATATTGCTCGAGTGTCTGGAAGGGGCCATATTGAACATCTCTGAACTTGTTTTTGAGTGAAAACAAACCTTTTTAAATACTCTTTGTAATTATGTATAACAGAAGGTTATATTATGTTTCTTTCATTAAATACACATTTTTAAAGTTGTGGTATTCTTTTTGAATCACCCTGTACTTCAAGTCTTCTCTACCAACAGAGAAAGGCGTGCGAAGAATATTGCTTTACCATCGGTCACTTTACTAAACAGCCAGTAGCAAAACAAATTCTCCCGCATCAGTCCGCGCTTTTCATCAATAACCAATGGCAAAATAGTAAACCTAACGCCTGCACCTTTTACCGACGTAATTATCTAATATGCTGAAGTTTTGCTTATGCATAAAGTTATTTACTATTGTTATTTATACCTGAATCAACTTTCCCTTTACCATAAACTGAGTTTACAAATCTATTCTACAAAAGTCCCCTTTGTTTATATCTATACTTCTTCGAAATGTTCCCACACTAAATCCCACTACATAACTCTTTAAACAATTATCTTCATATTAACATTAATCCACACTCACACATCATTCATACTGCTAAAACACATTTATAACATTTTACATACACAAAAAGACATAATAACAATTTATGAAAATACTAGAACAGTTTATGAAAAACATTCAGTTACTTTAGTGCACTCTAGTGGGCACAATCGAAACTAAAATCACAATCCCCCTATCCAATATTGTCCTCTATCGGCTGATACATAAACTACGTGCGCGTCCAGTCTCGCGTCACCATCTGTCACTATCCAGCTCTGAGACACATCTCCCACTTAACCTCCTCCAAGGCAGGATCGTTATATGTCGCTACGCCTCAAGATGGACAGGGACAGGCACCGACGTGGTAACTAAAATGACTGGGCGACGCAGCAGCGGCGAGGTCGCACCGTCTGGTGTTGGAGAATATCGAGCAGGGACGCGCACTCATGAGCAACTGAGTTTCGGGTAACTGCTGTGCTGAAGATGTGGCGCCATGAAATATTTCGGCGAGTAAGGTGGCCGGCATGCTATCTGACCTTTAACTGGGGCGTCGGAGGGGAAGAATGGAAGAAGGGAGGAAGGTTGCCTTCGACAACGAGATAACTGGACGCGTTGGACATGTTAGGATACGGGGAACATGGCGTAGGAAATGCCCTCTTCAGATGAAGCGTGCCGGTATTCGCCTGTATGGTTCAGGTAAAGCACCGTTCAGTTACGTTTGAATGGCGGACGAAAACTTGCACTGCCGTCCTGCAGAATACGAGTCTGGTGTTCTTACCACCGTCCCACCTTACCTGGTGGACTGGGCGAAAGTCACCCTATAAGTGCAGTAGACCATGTCACCGAGGGCTGGATTCTCACGTGTCCATGTGTTTAGCGTGAATGTAAACAGAATTCTTGGTGTTAGACGATGAGAGAACTCAATCGCGCTATACGGTACTCAAGCCGAAAACCAACTTGAGCCAATACCAACTGAACTAATATTCTCACTTGATAATAACACGGAGCAGTAAGCCAATACCAAGTGAACCCAGTCGATAATAACACGGAGCACCACATAGTAATTACCTTCACTCACCAGAATGTTTAAAACTCCCGGAGTACACTCATTTTTATGCATGCAACTATAAACATTTGTTAACACACCTCGCAAACTACCCAGAGACTTCCTAGATCTTTGTGTGCTTTACTTTATTATTACTTTATTTGGCAGTGATAACTGCAAGTCAAACAAATGCATATTTCATAAATATTGACTCCACTTTACCAACAATATTCAGACTATTTATTTGGTAACAATGGTGCAAGGGAGAGGCCCCCGGAGATAGTGCGTAGAAAGTTTTTCCCAATTAACAAAACGAGATTTTACACGGTCGGCCGAACCCTGGGCAACATCAGGAGGAATCCTAACGGCGGTTCCTTTCACCTCTAGGCCCAAAAACGCCAACGGCTACTTTCAAAGCCAGCCCTATGAATGGTATCTGTTACTACGGAAGGTATTTCTTCTGATGAAGAAGTTCTGTTTCTAACATCTGCAAACAAACAGCCTTTCATCTTCTGCTAATCCAAGGCACTCATAGAAGTCCAAACAACAGAAGACCAATAATAAATTTAATAAGACCAAACGGTCTGATCTAAACATCATTTCAGTAGGTTGACCATCAGATACCGACATAGAGATACTGATGTTTGATATCGTGTCATGTACTGTGATGCCCGTATATAAACTGCCTAACACTTACTACAGCTTCCATTCTCAATAAACGAAGGTAGTAAGTAATAAGCAACTTTACTGCCACTGTACACCATGGCGCTACAACAAAACCTGTAAAAATGGAGAAGAGAAGGGAGACTGTATGAAGAAAAGTGATTGTCAATTATCCATGAGCTAAAGATGCCACTATCTTTCAGCAGTGCCAGCCAGACGGGGAGGTGGATATAATACAATAACATTTTTGTCAGTGAACGTCTTATCAAGTATGTATATACCAGTGTTGCAGTGTTAGTGCTACACATGCTTCACTGACGTACTATTTTTTGTGTCGAGGAAGGAGTGAAACGAGAGCTTTTCAAGTTCGAACCAGAATTTGACTTCAAGTAAGGACAAGGGAAAAATTCACACAAAAACTTGGTATGAAGGCCCTAAAACTCGACCCCCTCCAGATATGTATGATGAATTTGCTAAATCAGTCGCAGGTGATGGTTGAAGTGATCACTGTAATGAATATCTACTAATAACAGTATTGTTGGCCCTGTTTTGATCAGCACCGTGGTAGATTCTTCCTACACGTCGGTCAGAGACCTGAAGATGGCGTAGTATAAGGCTGAAACTGGTTGACAAGGGAAATAAGGTTGAAAATTGACGGCTGAAAGGTATTTAACTTGACATCCTCTATCGAACATCCGAGTCCCGCGGCCATCTCTAAAAAGATGGACATATAGAGAAGACTCTAACGACATGCAACGTTTGGTTCCGATCTGACTGCTAACATGCGGAGGTTTGGGTGTCAGCAGAAAAATATTCTGCAACACTGGCAAAATTCATCAGGTTTATTCAGTACTGAACGAGACTGGACGCAATATGACAGGGTGTCTACGACCAACTCCTGTCTGTACATTGTACGAAATTATAGATGTAGCTGTAGTGAGAATTCACTAGGAAGCAGCTTCGGAAGTGGAGAAGATACAGCAAACTGATTCCAGACATCCCTTGTTTGGACATCAGCCTCAGTGACCAAGACACAGATCAAGAGAGAGCTTCGTGCAGACAGCTACAGCAATTCCTTCTTCTCCCGGAACTCGCTAAGTGGACTTTGACGAGAATGTTTGCCTAATGCAATCAGAACGAATGTCTAAGTATAACCAAACGCAGACTCACAACTTCCTTATATGGAAGATTCTGAACGGCCTTAGAACTGGGGCCGTCACGATGCAAGGTCAACATCTGGAAGTGGTGAGATGACGAAATTTTGGAGTGTGGTGACGTACAGGACGAACAGCAGACGAACAACACCTGCTAGTCTGCAGGAACCTGCCGGACAGCTGCAGTTGTACTACTAGTGGTCTCACTGCAGCTGACAAAACAGCGGCGAAAACCGCCGAATACTGGGCTCTCCTGGGAGTATGGAGAGAATTGTCTTTCTTTTTTTTCAACCTTCGCGTCTCCATTTTTATACCTTTTAATCTCTGTATTTTTAGTGTTACTACCTTCTGTCTGTATTTTACTGAATTACACCTGTAACTTATTCTTTGTATGTAATTAATATCTGTGTGAATTTTATTAATGGTCTACCAGCATTGTAATAATTTCATGCCCCGGACACATAAAATAATATAAATAAATTTCCTGAGACACAGGTCTGTGAAAAATTACCGCAATATAAGAAACATTTCACAGTTATTGACTGGCAACTCCATGGAGTGCAGTGTGCACAACGACCATATATGTTAAATTAAAAGGAAGGTCAGCGTTGGCCGTAATATTGATGTTTTATTGATAGCAGAATCGATTTTCGATCACATAGTGATCATCTTCACTGCTGTACAAATTAAACACGGACACTGGTATCAAGTTATCAATAACCAAAACTGAGAAGCGATCACAATATTGTGATCGCTTCTCAGTTTTGGTTATTGATAACTTGATACCAGTGTCCGTGTTTAATTTGTACAGCAGTGAAGATGATCACTATGTGATCGAAAATCGATTCTGCTATCAATAAAACATCAATATTACGGCCAACGCTGACCTTCCTTTTAATTTCACAGTTATGTGAGTCAATAACATATTTTTTTCTTTAGTAATAATTATTACAAAAAGTAAGAGAAACAGCCTCGTCATCAAACGTGATTATCATTTATATATTTTGTTATTATTTCACATCTCTAAACACGCTGATAACATTTAATACAAGAAAGTTATACTTCAAATTTGGTTCCTTTAAAACTAAAAAACGTTTGCACATGAAGCCAAATTATAAAAAAGAATCATCATATCATATTCCGATGCTTCATAAGTATTTTTTCCCAGTTCCAACCAACAGCTCCATCCTTCCTCTTATCTTCCAACACGATAAGTAAATCTGCCTATCGACCTTTCGATATTCAGTAGCGAATAGTTTTAGTTCATTGTCCGGTGCTGCACTCCAGCGACAGAAACAGCATTATATGAGCGAAGTACGAACGTCTTACTTCGTTTAAATGAGTAACTCGATTTGGGTAAACACGCTGCAGCCACTATCAGCTGCAGCGATCACGAAGTACAGTATGCAGTACACAGTCTCTCTTGGACATTAACATTCACTAACGTTCGGTTTCGGATGTCAAGCATCCAGCATTATGTTCCCAACAACAAAACAAAATAACAGGTTACTCACATTAATGTGCAAACTGCACAAGAAATCTGCTTACACATTTGAACTTACAGATCGTTTATGAATAGCAATGGAGCATCAGAGAGATTTTACAAAAAGTTTACAGAATTTTTATGACTTGTTCGCAGAAAGTTTGTCGTCTAAACATGAAATCAAAATTACAATAGTCAAATAGAAACCCATGCCTTGGCTGTTCCCCACGTTGCCAACGGATACAACAGGAGCCACCCGCGAATTGAGGCCACAACAGAGATGAGAAATGGTTAAAGGAACAGGCAGTGTGGTTATCACTTAGAGAACGAAATACGCCCTTAACAAGCGCCGGACCAGTGTGAGATTGGTTTGAGGACTTCCTTCCAGATAAAACTCAGTACGTCGTTCTTAATGGAACAAAATTAGTAGTTGGAAAGATAATTTTACCGGTATTCCAGGGTGTGCTGAACTGTCGTTACCATTTGCAATATACATAAGTGACCTACTGGAATATCTCTGAGGCTGTCCGCAGGCGATGATCTTGTCTACAGGTTGGAACTCCAGAACTCCCCAGCGAAATGTGGAGACAATATTGTGGCAGTGGCTGACATCTGACGCTGAATATAAATAACGCATTCCGAATAAAGATGCAAAGATATCAATTTTTGATTACGCTACTGGCGATAAATCACAGTAGAACAACTAACCACCACATAATACTTACAAGGGAACCTACCCATCGCACCCCTCTCGAATTTAGTTATAAGTTGGCACAGTGGATAGGCCTTGAAAAACTGAACACAGATCAAACGAGAAAACATGAACTATGAAACAAATAAGCAAAATATACAAACTGAGTATTCCATGCGGAGGATATGCAACATCAAGGACGGTATGAGCTCAGGAGCGCCGTGGTCCTGTGGTTAGCGTGAGCAGCTGTGGAGCACGAGGTCCTTGGGTCAAGTCTTCCCTCAAGTCAAAAGTTTAATTTTTTATTTTCAGACAGTTTGTAAGTAGGCTGTTTAGGTTTTTATATTGGTAACGCCATGTAGCGCTCTGTATGAAAATCACTGGCTGTGCTGTGTGCAGTCTGTGGCTAGTTGGCATTGTTGTCTGCCATTGTAGTGTTGGGCAGCTGGATGTGAACAGCGCGTAGCGTTGCGCGGTTGGAGGTGAGCCGCCAGCAGTGGTGGATGTGGGGAGAGAAATGGCGGAGATTTGAAATTTGTAAGACTGGATGTCATGAACTGCTATATACATTATGACTATTATGGTAAATACATTGTTTGTTCTCTATTAAAATCTTTCATTTGTAACTATGCCTGTCAGTAGTTAGTGCCTTCCGTAATTTGAATCTTTTATTTAGCTGGCAGTAGTGGCGCTCGCTGTATTGCAGTAGTTCGAGTAACCAAGATTTTTGTGAGGTAAGCGATTTGTGAAACGTATAGGTTAATGTTAGTCAGGGGCATTTCTTTGTAGGGATTTTTGAAAGTCAGATTGCGTTGCGCTAAAAATATTGTGTGTCAGTTTAAGCACAGTCTTGTATAATTTTTCTAAGGGGACGTTTCATATGTCGATCCTCAGCCGAGGATACCTCACTGGAATCTTCTGAATTTTTTCTTGTAGTTTGTGTAGTTAGTGTAGCTTTTGTTTATTGCTAGCGCGTAATTATAGGGAGAATTTCCTTTGTAGTTGTAGTTTTTCATTGTTGTACAGTAAAACAGTTGTGGCATGCATGTAGATTTGCAGCAAGTATTTCGCAGCTGCTCTTGCAATTAACGAGATATTATTTTCAGTGCTACGTTAGTGTGTTCTCTTATTTTTGTTTTTCAAATTGTGCTTTTCTGTGTTATCGTGTGAAATATTGTGACAATAATGGCGTGTGAGAAACGTAATACTAGGCTCCAAAGTAAACTGAGAAATGACAGTGAAGACGAAAGCAGTGTGTTAGCGCCACCGAGTAATGAATTAACTAATGTTCAAAGTAGTAATTTGGTAATTGTGCATAGGGAAATGGAGCGGGCGGCAAGCAGTGGTATAGACAGTGAAACAATTAGTGAACAGGGAAGCATTATCGATCGATCTGTCGGCAACAGCTTGCCTCAGGAATCCGAAATGACAGGACACAATCTTGCAAATACTGTAGATTCAGGTTTTGCGTCCTCACCGTTTTCTCAAATAAGTCAAGACACATTTTCTGCTTTTCAAACTGCGAATATTGCCAGTTGAAATGAACTGCCGAATAGCGCTGAGGAACATGTTTCAGACACCAGTGCATTGTTATTACAATTAATGCAACAAATGGGACAAAAGCTTCAAAAGTTAGATACAATGGAACAAAATCTTCAAAAGTTAGACACAATGAACAAAATCAGAGAGCTTGTACCTTTTCCGAATACACGTAAACTTCGACACAAAGACATAATTGATTTAGCTATTAAAAATATAAAATCTGCAGCAGACAAAAGGAGAAAACTACTCGACAAAGCAAATGCAAAGAAATTATATATTGGTTAGAAAGTTCTCATTAAAGCTCATTCATCGTCACATAAGAAGAAACACTTGAGTCACAAATTCTTTCTAGTTTCCAACGGACCTTACAGAATCCGAAGTATACCATATGATAATTGCGTTGAAGTTGAAACTCTGCGTACTAGGAAGAGTAAAGGTTTACACCACATTTCACACGTAAAACCGTTTATTGAAAGATAATCTGCTTTTTAACTTTGTCCTTGCCATAAAACTTTTCACTTCACATTTCTAGTATGCTTTGTCAGACTTAAGAAACTGTTAACATGCAACAATGTTTGAAGTTAAATATCCAGTCTAGAACCTAGGGAACATTTTTAAACAGAAATTAAGAATGCATTGTTATAGTGAACAGACGACACAGTGTTGTATTTGTACATTCTTGCTTGTTAGTTGCACGATTACGTAACGACTATCAGGCTTACATACTTAGGACATATACTGGTACTGCTAATGAGATTTTAATATAACATTTTGGTTTACTTGAAGATACATTCTGGATTTAAAGTACTTTCAGTGAGATACCAGATGACACAGTGGTTAGTTCATGTGACAGCTACACGATTTTATCACGACGCTACTAATGAGTGACAATTTACAATGTTGCTTTTGCAGTGTTTCTGTTTTATATCTGCACAGTTTTTCTGTATTATTCTGGAAAGTAAAACATGTTTTAGTAGTAACTTTTGTGATATAGCTACAATGAGACTGCCTTTTCCGTGGCACAACAATACGTTACAGCACAGTACTTTCTTCATCACGGCAATAAGCGTAATAACTAAGATATCTATACGCAAAGCATTTCACTTTTGTTTATCATGAGGTAAGTACATTGACTTCTGCAGAACTTAGCTTTCGGAGGACGATAACTATGACACTTCCACAGAGATTATCTTACAACATGACGCACAGTTTAGCGCTACAGCACACGTATTTGAGTTATTAATTTTGTACTTAAAACATTTATTTTTAAAGATTTTTGAAGTACAATGATACAAAGGTTTTCTGTAATACATTTCATTCCATTGCTGTAAACATTACACATCGGTACCATATTTCTCCAACACAGAATTACACAGCTACCTGATTATTCAACAGAGAAACAAACATTTTTTTACTACGTCAGTGACAGATGTTTACACAGTTACGCAGTTGAATAACTTCACACTTATGAAACTGTATTTTGTATGTACTTTGTGAACTCTTCATATTTTTTTGGAACCACTGTGATATTATGAGAGCTTTGAATGATATATTTGGTATGGGATCATAATATTTAAAGTATGTTTGAGGCAGATGACACTTTTGGCATGAGCAGCGAATTTTTTTTAGGTTTTGATATTATTGGAGGAATCTACAACGATTTTGAGAGTTGACTGAGGTATTATGATGTTATTATTACGATGACTATATGTATTAAGCTGTTGCGGTATGTTTATGATCAATAAGCTGATGCTATATGAGTTATTTGATTATGCTATGTTCTGTTATGATGTAATATTGAAGAAGTGTTGACGAATAAGGTAAGGAATAATGAGTAGTGGTTAAGGCCTCTGGTTTGTCAAAAAGGTTGTTGGAAACCAAGAATCGTACTTTAAGAGTTATGAAATGTATGTAAATGCGTGAATGTATTACAATGCCGACGAAAATTTTTTGGACACTGTTATATCAATAGGATTTTGTTTCTACAGATTTGTAACGCAAATTATTGACCTGTGAAATATTTTTATATGAGACTGTCACTGTAGCGGAAACTGCTGTCGTAAATATTTCGGTAAGAAAGTTAAGTGACCACCTTCTCGTAATGTGTCGTGGGCACCCAGCTGTGTGACAGGCGCCTGGAAAAAAGCCATTAGTGTGTGCCTTTCAGAGGCACAGGTGGAGAAAAAAAGAGAGATTATTAACCTCGTTATTGACAGTTCTTTGTGGAAAGCACCGCAAATATGACACGCTCAAACTTGAAAACATGATTACACTATGGAGCTCGTAATTTATGATATTTACTAAAATGCCTCATGATATGATGAGAAACATTTCCCATCTATTGTCATGCTAGTTGAAAGATTGTTTACTGCATTATGAAATGCCATATGGCTAGTGAATGATGTTTCACGCCTTGCTTTGCCTATTTTGTTTAATATCTAGTTTCTAGCTGCACTGCAGCATTGGTTAAAATACAATTTTATAGATGTACTAATGTAGATATTCTATGCCTACAGATCCAGTAAATAAATAATTTAATGATCTACTTCCAAAAAAAAAAAAAAGCACAAAAAGACATTTCCCTTCACAGGAAGTGCATAGATAATTTTTGTCAATTACTTGGTACATTTTTGGTACAGTAAGTAATGGTGATGCATCACTCTAGTGTTAAGATGTGACATAGGTATTAGACATGGCCATTTTTAGTGTAATATTCTTTCTGCTTGAGCTTTGTCGTATTTAGGTATAAGTTATTGTATTTGCTGCTGCTGGTTGCCAGGCATAGTGCTACTGAATTTCACTATGTATTACTCTGTTAAGCCAGTTCTACTACAGATTTATTTTTCTTGTTTGCTGCGCATTGCCTCATATTAGTTGTAATATTGCATTTGCTTTGCTAATTTATGCTGCTTGCTTTGCCAATTTGAATTTTTTTTCATTGCTGTTTGCGTTAATTGTTTTGTGCTGCTGCATTGCCTCATCCCTTAGTTTAGCATCTGAGCCCAGTAGATTTAAGTTAGCTTAAGATGGGGTAGGCTATATAAGAGAACGAGTTGTGATGAATTGGAAGAAATGCATTGAGAAGCTATAAGAAAATGGTTTGATCAAAAAAGTATTTTGAAAGAGGATATGAACAAAAAAGTAGGGTTTAGGGAGAACAGGTTTAGGTAGGATTTTCTTGGAAACAAATGATGAGGTAAGATAATGGAAAATAAATAATGAGGTAAGAAATATGTGAACATATAAATACAGAAAGCATGCTAGGATAGGACTTATTTGGTGGAAGCAAAGGTTGAAATAAGACGAAAGATGTATGGAATGAAGTTTTGGGTTGGACTGCAGTACCAAATGTTACACTGAAAACAAACCCTGTCCTTTCCTCCTGTGTTATTCTGGTATGTGTTTGTGTACTCTAGTGTATTTGTGTTTTTCCTGTCTTTATGTGTTTATCTGATAAGAGATATGTTGTAGAATTTTTCTAATACTATGTTATTTGCTTTGTAAAGATGTTTAGACATTATTTATTCTGTTTTGTTGCTCATGTGTGAAGTTGATGTTTCAAAACTTATTCTGATCTTTTGTGTATGTACTTATGTCATAATTCTTGTAACACTGATGTACATGTTTGTTTCTATTCTTTTGTAAAGCCTGTTTTACTAAAAATGTTATCTGTATTGTTATGTTCTTTAATGATGTATTTTGTACGTTTGTAATTGTATTCTTATGTTATAAAATTGTAATTGACACCAGCTCATCAAATTAAGTAACTTGTAGGTTACATTTCACTGCACACGTTTCTGTTGGTCGTAGTATATGCACAATATGTGACAAAAAGGAGGACTGTTAGTGTTTGTACGTGTGTTAATAATTCAGCAAGGGACCGGATAACAGCATTGCTGGTTCTAAGGACATTTCAAAAAGATTTTTTTGTGAGTGTACAAGTGCTAGTTTATGGACTTGCTATATTGTCCACAAGACTCTTCGATGGTGATTGTGCACCTGCACAGTCGCAACAGATGGTTGCTGGCTGTCTCTACAAGGACTACAGTGGGTCTGCATCTTTGATGATCCACCAATACCATTATTTCTACAAGGACTGCAGTGGGTCTGCACCTCTGGTGGCCTACCAATACCGTAACCTCTACCAGGACTACAGTGGGTCTGCTCTGTGATGACATATCTATCAATATTCTTCAAAATTTCGACTGACTCTGCTGTGGGTTTGCTCTGTTGTAGACCATTACCTGTCTGCATGTCGAGAGTCAGCACTGTCTTTTCGTTGGAAGGACAACACTACTTCTTCAAGATTGCACGGAAATCCACAACTTCCGTGTTCATTTTCTTTTACTGCCCAGACTCTGAGGAAAACACTGCAATTTTACTGTGATGAATAATCAGGACTGTCTTTATTGACTGTGAGAAAATTTTAGCTTTTGACCAGCATTGTATCAATAAGTGTGTGCATTTGATTTCTTTGTTATTGTAATTAAAAATTTTTTTTTCAAATCTGTATTGGCCACTGCCCAAAACAATTTGTAAAATTTTTTTGGGGAGCATGGGGGCTATGTAAGTAGGCTGTTCAGGTTTTTATATTGGTAACGCCATGTAGCGCTCTGTATGAAAATCACTGGCTGTGCTGTGTGCAGTCAGTGGCTAGTTGGCATTGTTGTCTGCCATTGTAGTGTTGGGCAGCTGGATGTGAACAGCGCGTAGCGTTGCGCAGTTGGAGGTGAGCCGCCAGCAGTGGTGGATGTGAGGAGAGAAATGGCAGAGTTTTGAAATTTGTAAGACTGGATGTCATGAAATGCTATATATATTATGACTATTAAGGTAAATACATTGTTTGTTCTCTATTAAAATCTTTCATTTGCTAACTATGCCTGTCAGTTGTTAGTGCCTCTGTAGTTTGAAACTTTTATTTAGCTGGCAGTAGTGGCGCTCGCTGTATTGCAGTAGTTCGAGTAACCAAGATTTTTGTGAGGTAAGCGATTTGTGAAACGTATAGGTTAATGTTAGTCAGGGGCATTTTTTGTAGGGATTTTTGAAAGTCAGATGGCGTTGCGCTAAAAAATTGTGTGTCAGTTTAAGCACAGTCTTGTATAATTTTTCTAAGGGGATGTTTCATAAGTTATTATCTGTCCGTCCGTCCGCTATATTTGCTGGATTCATATTGCCCACGGAATACATCTCACGTATTTAATGCACTCTCGTCCTAAGTAGCGAACAGTCAACGGCCAGCCAGGGAGCCTCGTTAGCAGGAATACTCTCTCTTCCGTGCGTTGTAGTCGACTGACGTCGTATGTTTCGACGTTTGTTTAGTTGTAGCGTCCCCATACTACGGCGCAGTTACCTCGCATCGGACGGACAGATAATAATTGTCTGAAAATAAACAATTAAAATTTTCACTCGAGGGAGACTTGAACCAAAGACCTTTCGTTCCGCAGCTGCTCACGCTAACTACAGAACCGCGTCTCTCCTGAGTTCTGAGTATCCTTGATGTCGCCTATCTTACACATGAACTACTCAGTTCGTATATTTCGCTTATTTTTTTCATAGTTCCACACAACTTCTTCCCGTTTTCTCGATTGATCTGTGTTCAGTTTTTCAAGGCCTATCCACTGTGCCAACTTATAACTACATCTGAGGGGGGTGCGATGGGGAAGTTCCCTTGTTAGATGTAAACAAGAAGAGCGGCCTAAAGTAAAATGATCAAATAAAACAAGTTATAGGAAAATCAGGTGCATGGGTGAGATTCAATGGAAAGAACTTATGAAAATGTAATGTATCCATAAAAGAACGGGTTTACAGAACACTTGTCACACAGAAGACAACGACAAGAACATGGTACTGGACAGCACCCTGGAATAGGAGCCAGCTTCGACTGATGAAAGAGATGAGACCCAACGAAGAGCGGCGTGCTTCGTCACGGGATCGTGTAGTAAGCGCGGGAGGATTTCGGAGATGTTCATTAAGCCCCAGTGGCAGACGCTACAAGAGGGGCGTTATGGTCATCTACACGTTTAGTGTTGAAATTTCGACAGCGTACCTTGGGTAGGGCAACGTATTACTCCGGTCCACCTTTGTCTCAAGAAATGACGGCTGCGAGAAAATTAGAGAAGTTAGAGTTCATTTGAAGGCTTACAGACAGCCATCACTCCCACTAATCACTCTTCCCACTCAGCGTTCGAGAACAAAACAGGTAAAGTGGGAAAGGGTGGAGTTGCTGTAAGTATCTTCCAGCCACTCGCCGTGAGGTGGCTTCTACAGTATCAACGTAAACAAAGGAACGACTAAGGTGGCGAAGAGTGTTGGAAAAGAGAAGAACTGAATACTTGTTACCAAAATTGGGATAGACGCAATGATGTAAGTTGTGGAATATTTCTGGTATCTATGAAGAAAGACCGAACACGATACTCGAAGCAAGGAAGGTATTAGAAGTTAACTGACACATGGAAAGGATTATTTCTGCAATAAAGTGTTCTTGATAGCAGATAATAACATGGAGTGAGGAACTTGTTTGTGGAAGTCAACTTCTGGAGTATACCACTGTATGCAAGTGAAACGTGGAGTGTAAATTCGGAAGGAAGTAACAGGAAGTCCTTGAAATATGGCGCTATCGAAGAAAATTAAAAATTAAGTGATCATATAAAATACGAAATGATAGGAAATGTACGAAGGAAGGAGGTCTGGAAAGAAATTGCTGTAAAGCAGGTGACAGTTTAGTTAAATACCGGCTACTCACCCAGTAATAGTTACCATGGTGCTGCGTGGAGCAGAAGAGTCGTAAAAGTAGATTAGAAAGCGAAAATCCGGTTACGAACCACGTGTCGTGTACTTGCGCCTGGAGGAAAAGACAGAAGACGGGATTGAACGTGTCAAGAGGCTGATGACTTGAAACTAAAATCGTGTCCGATACTGTCCATATTTCTGAATCTAATAAGTCTGTCATGTTCTTCAACGCTGCACTCGTATTTTTGACAATGAACGAAGCCTGAAACAGCTAATTCGACATTACATACATGTCTTTTCTGATTACTTATCTGTAGAGTACGGAAATTTTCTTAATTTTTTCTTTGCATGACTGCTCGGATCAGCAGCTGCGTCAACGATCATTGTATTGGTTTGTTGATTTTCTGTTACTTGCACAAGGCAGACATTCAAGGGTAGTGAATTATTACTGAACGCTTGTTCGTCAGTTGACTATGTATCGATTTCACCGGCGTAGTTATACGTACACAGGTCAATTGATACCTTCAGCTGCAAAAAAAAAAAAAAAAAAAAAAAAAAGTAAACTTACTGATGGAAATGGTATGGCATTCAAGATGTAATATAATGAGACCATGAGACCACTACACAGAAATAAACAATTAATGCCAACGGATGAGTGTTACTTCCAACTAACTTTGAAAACTGTAGAAGATATCGAAGTCATTTTGGAGTAATAGAATTTTTTAACTCAATTACATTAAAATGTTGTTGGAGTGAGGTAAACCAAATTAAATTCCACGTGAATTATTTATCTGCTAGCTTTTCCGCGTGTGTATAGTGAAAAGCCATAAAACATGATGTCAATAAATGAGAAAATATAATTACTGGAGCGTTAACCGGCCGCACGTTAATAATACATCATAAATAGAACGGGTGTGCAAGATTAATGGCTGCCAGCCTCACGTGTATTATTAATACGCGGTAAATATGAACAAAAACGGCGTGCGCACGGGTCGAAAGCCTGACAGATAGAGTGGCGAGTCTGATGCGGGTAGGGCGACCGCGTTAGCGGATTATCTCAGCAAGTGCAACACTGCGTGTGCCCTTGTGTTAAAACACTTTTATAACTTTATTGAACTGGAAGTCATGTATTTTCTGAATGTAACTAAATAGATAGTTTTGGCTCGATCGACTTTTCCTGTATGAGAGTAGTTCGAAATGGTTAATCTGGTAAAAGAGACGTGCACTTGAAAAAAGGATGCGACCATTAGAATAAATGCTTTATTAGTTTAGTGTAGAATTATGAATGGATGGACATAATAAACATGAGACTCACAGTCGCTAAAATGCCTGGTGGTGAGAAATGAGCATGAAAAGTGGAACGGAAGTACACAGGAACTGTGAACTGTGTGTCCAGACAATAAAGAGTGATGTGCGCGTGAGACACTGAAGGAAAAAACATATGTGTAATATGCAGTCTAATGATAATATTTTCAGTCCATCTGAACTAGCATCTAGTATTATGTGAGAAATTATCTAAAGTTATTAAATATTTTTAACAGAAAGTCCACTTGCCGCTATAAGTGATGAAGTATTTGGGCTTTTAGTAGCCAACATTTTCTTGAATGCTGTTTAGTTCTTGCATGCTTGTCGCTTTAATTTCGTAAGATTTTGTGTCACAGGTAACAGCAGATGTATACAGTTGTGGCTATATGTATTGTATACAGCTGTGGCTATATGTATTCTCGACATAAGACTCTACTGTCACTGAAACAAAGAAACGCTGTTATCATATTATGTGATGTACATCGGTAAACACAATTACCAGTGAGCATGCGAAACTCGGTAGTGATCATTCTTTATCAATGTCCTTTATTAATGTGCAGTAAGCGTTGTAAAGGAAAAGTGTAGCAATACATGTTTAGGATCATTAATTAATAAATTCGAGTCACAGACAACACTTGACATTATGTCTATTAAGAACATGACTTTTCTTTTATGTGTATTCCTTTTATTTGAAGTTACAACTATGCGTTACCTATATTGGTATTTAACAGTAAAATTTAAAAGTGACTGTCTGGTATCAGAACTTCTTTGCCTGTATGAACTGTACCAGTCCAAACTACAGCGGTTGCAAAACAAGCTGACGATCGACGAGGTGTTACACATAGCGTGTAATGCTGTAAGCAGTGACCCGGTCCATGTAACAGGCAGTGAAACAGCGTACCATCAGTTGTGACAGTGCCAGTATGGAAAATTTCCAAAAATAATACTGGAATAAAATATCAAAACAGAGAAGTTTACACTAAAACATCAGCGTATTCATGGAAAGTACTTCACCCTTTGTACCAGACTGGATATACTCTGATTCTAAGAAAAAAATTGTTTTCAGTTAGCTACAATTAGAGCGACACCGACATCAAAGCAATAGTACCTCTCTCAAACTCAACAGTAGAAGATAATAAATGTTGTTTTCTTCAGAGGGGTGATCAGCTGACAGTAATTATGCAACTCTGCCTAGATCTGAAACAAAATAAAACAGTGCCTGTTTCACGACAGCATGAATACTTTCTAGATGTCGCCAAGAGTCAGGCTCAAGATCATCAACACCGACACTCTCACCACCGCCCTTCCCTCCATCCCCCAACCGCCCTCCACCTGCCTTATAGACGAATCTGATGTAAGAGGGAGAAAATTCAAAAGTAGGGAATGAGGCGTTGTTCTACTGATTGGGGTTAAATGGACAGCCTGTACAGTTGACAGAATTCCCGTTTTTATTTATTAATTTATTACCCAATTATTAAGATTAATGACCTATTGTATTGTCCTTATAATTCTTTACCCAGTAAATACAGCATATGACCCAAAAGTGTTTGACAGTCACGAAGACAGCAGATACTTAAGTGTTGTATGATGTAATATTTAAAAATTAAAATTATGCACCTAAGATAAAATGGTCTATTTGTTGATGAAAGTTTCTGACATTTACTCGTATGTAACAGTATATGTTAAAATACGCTGCACACTCTATGTACGACACACAAGCCATTGCTAAATTTTAACTGTGGTGGCACATTAATATCTTATATTCATGTCCCATGGTTCTGTTTTTAATAATTATTTGTGAGGTCACATCACACAGTCTGGCGTAGTTCGAAGGAATGGATCAGTTATGATGTCTTTATTAGAAACAATCACATCGACCGACGAGCACACGACACTGTAGCTCTTCCTATCTGCCTGTTGATACAGACCATCCACAGATCTGCCACCATACGCACTAGTTCCGTGTACTAGGGGCCAAAGGCCACCTCGCCACACTGCTGGCTGCCCACAGAACCAGGCAAGTCGTCGTCCTATGCTAAAGTACCAGACAAAGCTGCGTGATGCTGCAGATTCCTTCCTTCCTCTTTGCCACCAGCCCTCGCAATGTTTCTGGTTGTAGCTGCTGCCCGTCCATCCCTGCAGTGAGATGGGTTACACAGACATGGGAGCACAGGGTCCACCACTGCTGGGTTGTATCACCTCACCATGCCCATGCAAACAGCAGCAGAATGAGCATCAAGAGCACACAAGGTGTTGCTATCATTTGAAGGGCTTATTTCAATAGTGCTACTTGGCCATTTTCGTTCATATTGAGATACAGAGTCTTAAAGTTAAATGAGCGCTGAAAAATGTGCAGTTGAGATACCAGAATAATTCAAGCATATGGCTTCTTGCTCGAGAAGAATCTTTCTTTCTGTTTGTTTGGCTCTTTAATTTCTGAAGCATTACAGAAAAAAACGTGGATGTAATAGACTTGTACCATTATTGAAATAAGCCCTTCATATATCTAACCTCCAGATCCAGCCCACATTTCGACTTGGAGCCTCTAATCTATTCACTACACTTTTCCTCAGTGATTGAATGTATGATCATGCATTTCTGAATAGCATCTATACTTACACATAGATGCGATGAGCTAATGTCACTATATTGTATAACAGTGGTAAGGTCGTATGGCGGGTCGAGCCAAAGACCACATTTTATTGCCAGAACAAAGTGTGCAGAAGATGCAGAAAAGCTACATTAAAAGAGATCACATACATAATACCTGTCAAGCCTCTTTAAGAGTACTAATGCGTGGTATGACGACTCCCTAGAGAAGTGCACTACCAGTTTGGATCCCCTTCCCCATCTTGAACTGTGGATTTACTTTCAGAATCTTTTCTTAAAGAATTTACTTTATTTACTAGCGATTCATCAAGAACATTAACACATTTAATCACACTATGTGAGCTTGGAAGTAATTGCCAGTTGGTAACTGATGAAAAAAAATTTCTTTCAACAAATGGAAATTTTATTCCTAAAAACCCTTTTTCTTTAAATAAAACATTTAAAATTTATAATCAGAAAGCACCCTATAAATATCAAGTTACAATTTATTCAGAGGCAGAAATAACAATTTTTTCAATCCCACACACTCTCTCCCCCTCTACCCCTGTCGTCTCCTCCTCACTCTGAACACCTTCTCCTCCCCTCCCACTGTCCCTCTCTTCATCCCGTCTCCCTTGTCCACTTCGTCACTCCCCTCTCTCTCTCTGCCCATTTTTCTGTCCCAATCTCCTCCTCCCACCTCTCTGTCTGTAAATCTCCTCATTCCTCACTCTCTCTCTGTCCATCTCGTCCTGCCCACCTTTCTTCCACCTTCGCTAGCCCTATTCCCCTCCTACCTGTATGTCTCCTCTTTCCCTCCTCTCTCTCTCTGTTCATCTCGTTCTGCCCATCCTTCTTTCACCTCCTGTTGCCCCATTCTTCCTGTTTATCTTCTCCTGCCTCTGTTGCCTATCCAACTCCTCCTCCCCACCCCTCTCTATCTCCATCTGCCCCATCCCATCTGTCCTGTTAATTCCTGCCCAAATCTCTATCACCTTAGGCCCCCCTCACTGTCCATCCCCTACTTTGTCCTCTCCCAGCTGTGCCCATCTGCACGTGCAGACCCTGCCTGAAATGGCTCAATAAAGAATTTGGATACTACTTCCTTAACAAGCGTGTTGTGAAGGGTGGCCTACAACTCACAGACCTTAACAACATTTTGTACCCCTGATGTAAAGACTGCCATGAAAAGTAGGTGTAGTAAGCTGGTCGATACTATTCCAACAACATTCCTGTCATAAAGGCAACCTAAATGTCACGGCTGGAAAACAGTCTCATGCCCATGATATGTAAGTTGCTCCGCAAAGCAGGTCGATAAGGCAGGATGATAATAATCCCACACAACATCGCCGTCATGCAGAGTACCCTAAATGTTAGTGGTTGAAGAAACACGTTTCTGCCCATACTAAATTAAACTTTTGTCACGATCTCATTAGAAAATAGTTCTACAGCAAATTACATACAGGCTTCTAATATTCAAAATATTTTGCTTTAACCGTTTCTAGAGATCTCTTTCTTTAAAACATCTAGTCATGCAACAAGCTTAATATCACTCTCAATTAGTTAAACAACATATATGCGATTGCAATCTTTCTCGGCGCATTCTGCTGATGAATTCTTCTCGAGTTATCAGCTGAGTGGTGGCGTGTCTTGTCGCAACGTTTCGATGAGTTTCTTACCCATCATCTTCTGGCGACGTGTCGATGATGGGTACGAAACTCAACAAAACGTTGCGACAAGACACGCCACCACTCGGCTGATGACCCGAGAAGAATTCATCACTTAAACGACGTTTCTGATTTTTTACAATGCAATTCATTTGCACATTGTTAATGACACATTTAGTGATACTTGTTACTACAAAGAGAAAGAAGAGTAGACAGAGACAGAAAGTATTTTTTTTTAGTTCAGTTGCAAATAACTATTATTCAATTTGTAACAGAAAAACTATAGGTGCATCACTGGCTAAATAGTTTCATCATTCACAGTTACAGACGGAATCATGCTTGCTGGCATCTCTTTCTCAATACCACAGACTCTTAAACCTACTCTCACCACTGAATTAAGTCCTTTGGAGTCAGATGCCACTGTGCCATGTATCACACAGTCCAATAAATTCACAAAGACGGTGCTCTCACTTAATTTAAAAGTATAAAACCTGTAATGTGGATCATTATTCCACTTGTGTAATGAATATTTCTGTATAGTAGACTTTAAAAACGAGCCAAAAGGAAAAAAAGTGTTAGAGGCCTGTCTGCAATAAGTTTTGCCCAACACAAAAAAGAGAAACGGTGCCTTCCAAGTAAACAGCTGTTCCCTCTTTGCTGTGATTATGATTTGTTTTGGGTAAATAGTAATATTTCATTGTCTTAATGTTTGTCCAGTTCGTTGTTCTTCATATTGTATTACATAATTCAACAGGATTGTTGTTTTTAAATTGTAATTTACAAAAAAAATCTTAATCAGTTTCGCGCAATCATTTCTTTTGCTACATCAATGTGAACTAATCCGCCGTTGTCATATCAGTCTGCCATTTCTCAGGAGCAGAGGGTGCGACATTCTTGTTGGACGCATTTATCTGTGTCCTTCAGTTAAAAAATAAAGTTTGAATGTTGTTAATATCACTTGCTGTTCGCCTGCAATAGCCGAAAATGAACGGGATAGATTTCGTAACACAAACTTATTGGCTATTTTCTGCAGACTTGTGTCTACAGTATTTTAGAAAGTATTTAATGAATTTATTCACCGCAGTCACGATGTCGGCCAATTATGCCACTTTCAAGTGACAGCTGACTATGAAGTACGTCAATGTATCGGACATTTTAAAAGGACACAGTTCTTTTATTAATCACGTTTATATATTCCATGTGTATAGTGTCACAGCTATCATTGCAGTTTGTATAAAAGAATGTAGCACCTCAAGCAAAAATTACTATTGAGCTGTGTCATCTGATCTCACAATTTCCAAAGTGTTTCATCAAGTGGGACAATCGACCACAAAATTTCCCAAGTCAGTGGTGTTGTTGAGTACATAGTTCCGCGTAGTCAGTGCATATACAACTTTCCCACTAGAGCACGGCCCGCTAAGCACAACAGTGCAGGCACAGCGCTCGTCCATCCTCGCACTACGAGATGGCGCTGCCTTAGAGACGGACCAAATTCTGCTTCCGCCGATCTGCGTATTAATATGTAACGCAGCCAATGACATTGTTGCTAATGTGGAACCTTTTCTCCTCGCAGATCACACTCGTGCAGTGATACCTGAACACGCGAGGTATTATAATGAGTGTACAGACCTCCGATTAGTCAGTCTGCATTTATCTGCACCTGTCTGTACCAGTCTATAATCAAGTTTCAGTCTGCGCCTAATAAGATTACCATATTCCTGTACATAGCCATGAAGATAAATGTATATGCACTTTTTTCAAGTATCAGAGATATGTGAGAATAAGATTAACGTACCAAGACCAAAGGAACTTCAGATTATCAATTGTAAATAGCATCCAGAATGAAGTTACGTAATGTTTATGCTTTTTATTATTTTAATAAATGTGTGTGAAAATTAATCAAGTTCTGTTTAACGTTGGTCATCGTCACCGTCACTCTAAGAGTGCAAGTGTCATTTCTATCGTCTGACCTAACGGCAGAAGATAAACACGCCATGATAAGACCACTAGACATATAGCTGACACTCGCCTACTTCGTTAGAGCGACAAGTCAAATAATCTGAGTGTGTGTACCGAAGATCTTACGGTACGCGCACCACAGGTGTCCAGCTAAAAAATAAAACATAAAAGTAAAATATTTAAAAAATGATTTAGTCATCATGTGACTGATCTTAGTCATCTTAATAGTAATTCGCCGTTGGTTATGGGCAGGCTGATTAAGTGTACAGTGAGTCTGCAGTTTGGCGGCTGTTCACACCAGCCCTCTGAGTGCAACTGAGTGCAACTGAGAGTTGTTCCAACTGCGACTGCGCCCAACGCAGTTTCTGCTTTTTGAAAGCACTGTTCTGGTCTGTCACTCCTATTTCGTCATTACACGGTCCCCAGTCCAGGAGCTCTCTCACAGATGGTTCCATATGCAAGAACGCAGCGATGTCGTCGAGTTTTAAGGCGTCTGCGGTGGGTAAGGAGGAGAAAGGCAGCGCAGCCGGCAGGGATATGGCGGCGGACAGTGGCAGGCGGCGATGACATAAACTGCGGTTCCCTGTGGCCGGCGCCATTGTGCGCAACGGCCGGGCTCTCAGGGCGGAGTGCGTGCCGCAGTTTGCGCGTTCCCACGGTGGCCCTGCGCGGCCCTTCGGCCCTTCCAGTACTGCACCCTACCCGCAGAGGGATGGCCGTCCCGGGCGCACTCAGCGAGCCCAGGGGATCCGCGGGAAAAAGAAAAACTGGTGCTCACAACTGCGAGTTACGAGTACACGTCCTGTGCATACAGTAGTTGCACCTCAACAGTAACATTATGTCTCGCTAAAGAAGTTGTCACGCTGCAGCGTCCACCAACGGAGATAAAATCGTACGAGTGTCTTCACAAATATATGATGAAGAATTTTTGACTTACAGAACCCACTACGATCTGTGAATATGTCCCCTACAATTTTTAGCTTCTACAGCTCCCTCTAGTGCCCTATATCGTATTTGCTGACCACTTAACACGTATCCTGTCATCCTGTCCGTACTCCATGTCAATGTTTTCAACATGTTTTGTATTGTCACCGATTCTATGAAGAATTACCTCATTTCTTATCTTAGCAGTCTACCTAATTTTCAGCCTTCTCCTATAGCATCACATCTCAATCCATTCTCCATTTCAATGACCTGTGTTAGTCTACTTTTTATGTCCTCGTTTCGACCGTCATAGGTTACTTTGCTTCGAAGGTAGCAGCATTTCTTTACTTCGTCTACTTCCTGCTCATCAACACTGGTATGTTATTAACCGTTGATTTTTTTTCTGGTCGTCGTTCTTCGCTTTGCTATCTATCTATATCCTGTCTTGTAATTCAAAATCGTTTTCAATGAGAAGAGAAATGTCAGAAGCGAAACTTGTTGCTGTAAGTCTTTCACACTGAATTTCGATCCAACTCCTAAACCTATCTTTTACATCCGTCATTGCTTCTTCGACGGACTCAACAATTGGATATAGGATAGAATCATCCCTTTCTTACACCATTTTTAATCCGAGCACTTCGTTCTTGGATTTCAATTCTAATCGTCCTTTCTTGGTCCTTATCCATATTGCATGATATCCATCTTTACCTATATCTTGCACCTATTGTGAAGAGAATTTCGAACGCCTCGCAACATTTAATATTGTCGAACACTTTTATTGGAGTGACAATTGCAATAACGATCATTGATTTTTGTTAAGTTTTGCTTTCAGCATGAAGGGAAACGTCAGAACTACCTTTCTGGTCCTTTACCTCCCTAACGCTAAACTTATCGTCATCTTAGTGATCCTAAATCTTCTTTTTCGTTCTTTGTTTGTTATTCTTCTCAGTAATTTGAGTTCGGGTGCTTTTCAGCTGATCGTGCAATAATTCTCACACCTATCTGACCTTGCCGTCTTCGGAACTGTGCCGAAAGTCTGAGGGCATGTCTCCAGTCTCGTAGATTCAAAATATCAACTATAGAAGTGGTTTGGTCGTCATTTCCTCAAATGATTTTAGAATTCGGAAGGAATGTTATCCAAGCAGTCGGCCTTATTTTGCTGCTAGTCTTCCGAAATTCTGCCAAACTCTGACTGTAATCCTGGATCCCTTATTTCTTCCAAATCTACTTCCATTTCTTCTTTTATGAAGTCAGCAGCTCAGTTCCTCCCCCTCATAGAGGTCTTCAATGTATTGTTTCCAACAGTCCTCTCTGTCCTCTACGTTTAAAAACGGAATTTCTCCTGAATGCACAATATTTGGTAATTTGGTTTTATTTTCACCATGGTTGCCCTGATTTTTCTATATGTTGAATCAGTCCTTAGGTCTACAATTTCTTTATCGACTTCTTTAGATTTTTTTCTGCAGCCATTCCTAATTATTTCATTCCTAAGTTACTTACATTGCCGTATTGCTGTCGTTTCCTGAGAATATTTGTATTTCCTTCTTCCGTCGACCAATTAAAGATTTTTATTCTGTTACTCAGGATTTCTTGTATCAGTATCGGTGTTTGGTGCTTTTAGGGCTTTCCGTTCCTCTTCAACTGAACTGCGTACTGTGGTATTCACCACAGCGGCATCTACAGGGTTATTACAAATGATTGAAGCGATTTCACAGCTCTACAATAACTTTATTATTTGAGATATTTTCACAATGCTTTGCTCACACATACAAAAACTCAATAAGTTTTTTTTAGGCATTCACAAATGTTCGATGTGCGCCCCTTTAGTGATTCGGCAGACATCAAGCCGATAATCAAGTTCCTCCCACACTCGGCGCAGCATGTCCCCATCAATGAGTTCGAAAGCATCGTTGGTGCGAGCTCGCAGTTCTGGCACGTTTCTTGGTAGAGGAGGTTTAAACACTGAATCTTTCACATAACCCCACAGAAAGAAATCGCATGGGGTTAAGTCGGGAGAGCGTGGAGGCCATGACATGAATTGCTGATCATGATCTCCACCACGACCGATCCATCGGTTTTCCAATCTCCTGTTTAAGAAATGCCAAACATCATGATGGAAGTGCGGTGGAGCACCATCCTATGGTACGTTTAGCTCCCTGCTTGCTTTATTCGTCGACTTCCGCGGGCTACGCGTGAAACTTGCCCGCACGCGTTCAACCGTTTCTTCGGTCACTGCAGGCCGACCCGTTGATTTCCCCTTACAGAGGCATCCGGAAGCTTTAAACTGCGCATACCATCGCCGAATGGAGTTAGCAGTTGGTGGATCTTTGTTGAACTTCGTCCTGAAGTGTCGTTGCACTGTTATGACTGACTGATGTGAGTGCATTTCAAGCACGACATACGCTTTCTCGGCTCCTGTCGCCATTTTGTCTCACTGCGCTCTCGAGCGCTCTGGCGGCAGAAACCTGAAGTGCGGCTTCAGCCAAACAAAACTTTATGAGTTTTTCTACGTATCTGTAGTGTGTCGTGACCATATGTTAATGAATGGAGCTACAGTGAATTTATGAAATCGCTTCAATCATTTGTAATAGCCCTGTACATCCTTCGAGAAATTGAAACGTACATCATCATTCCTCAGTACTTCACTACGCTACTTCTTTCCACGTTGATTATTCGGACGAGTATGTTATACCTCACTGCACTCTTCATCGCTGCTAAGCTGTATCTGCTCCTGGTCACTCCTGGCCACCAGTAGAAGTGTACTGCAGAAGTCTACAGGCGTTTCTGCTCATTCCTATTACCGAGCCAATAGTCTCCCCTAACAGTATTGTCACTGGCTTCCCCAATGGCAGCTCTCCAATTCCCTATGATTATTAGATTACGATAGCTTTTTACGCACTGAGTTATCCGTTCAACACCTTCGCATGGTCTATCTCTTCATATTCTGCTTGTGACGTCGCCAGGTATAACTGAATTATTGTTGTTGGTGTTTGTTTGCTGTCGATTCTGATGTCAATAATCTCGTCAGTGAATTGTTCAAAACAATACACTCTCTGATATGTCATACTGGACGGTAAATTCTCAACATAAGTGGAAGTAATGTCGGGCATGTTCAGGAAAGCGCGATTGAACAGTTAATGACGTCGACGTACAGAAGATAAATCTCGGAAAGTCGCGTGATCTTTAAGATTTCTTACTGCTGACGCTGTTGCAGACAAGCAAGGATAGTTGCTACATGAAGGTACGGAAATGGAAAACGACTTACACTATTATTCTACTTGGTGCACCGAAAAGCAGGTCATCCGACTTTTAATGAATACAACATAATTTTCACAAGAGAATAATACAACCAAGAGTATTCAATTACAAGATTAGTAGTGTACTTCTCGAATTTGATATATTTAGTTCAGTATGAAATGTTTTGGTTCGGTTCACGAGTGGATGCTGAAGAATACGTGGGTGCTGAGGCAGATAGCAAAATACTAAGAAGACACGTAACATGTATGTAATTCTGGTTTAATTAACTTCAGTTCAGCAAGTCCAGTTGTATTCCAACAGTTCCCTGATACAAGAGGGTTCGTCATAAGCGGTGAGTAGAGGCGAAGTAGTGCGCTTCTCTATCCGACGGCGCAGGTGTCCGTACGTCTCCGCCTTAACGCCTGCTCGGCGATGGCGCTGGTCGCCCCTGCTGCAGAGCGCTCGTCTTCCAGCCGGCCGCGGGTGGCCGGGACGGTCACACAACGCCACGAAATGAAAGGAGAGAGTAATGCTGTCCGCAAGTCGAAGGCTGTTTTACCAAGTAAAATGCCCTTTCCTTACTCCGACATTGGAACTGACTTTTGTCTGGAACCACGCGACTGCTGCGGTCGCAGGTTCGAATCCTGCCTCGGGCATGGATGTGTGTGATGTCCTTAGGTTAGTTAGGTTTAAGTAGTTCTAAGTTCTAGGGGACTTACGACCTCAGAAGTTAAGTCCCATATTGCTCAGAGCCATTTTGGAACTGACTTCCCTGGCAGTTTTAGGGGGCTTTCCGACCTAGGATGGAATGTGGCCTATTTCACGTACAGATACCACAACAAATTCGATTTCGCATAATGCGAGCTTGAAATAAAACTTATAAGAATCGTTAGCACTGATGGTCGAATATCGCATAACAAGATGGTAACTTAACGATGCAGAAACTCGAAAGAAATCAACGATACTGTCTGTGAAGTCAGAGAAAAGTTGTTCCATGATGTACTCGGTTTCCCAGTCATTTTGTGAGCGCAAAGAATCGTAGTGCGAGAGGTGTTCCCACGCCCGGGTTCCCGGGTTCGATTCCCGGCGGGGTCAGGGATTTTCTCTGCCTCGTGATGGCTGGGTGTTGTGCGCTGTCCTTAGGTCAGTTAGGTTTAAGTAGTTCTAAGTTCTATGGGACTGATGACCATAGATGTTAAGTCCCACAGTGCTCAGAGCCCCTCAGCGAGAGGTGACAACAGACCACGGGAATTGTACCAATGTCAGTGTGCCGAATTGTGAAAAACGATACGGCTGCACATGGCAGTCCTCCTCGAAAGAAGCACAGAACCTACCAGTAAGATATTTCATTGTAACTCTGAATTGTCTGTTGGGTTGGAGACTTGATCTAGAGTTGGAGTGCACCGGATGGAAGGACGCTGCCCGCTCTCAATCTCCCTTTCTGACCCACAAATCGGTGACCTCAGTCAACGGTCCAGTCACATACGGTTTCGTATGAAGCAAGTAAGTGTCATCGTCACAGCTTGTCATCGTCATCGTAAGTTCATGCAGAAATTGACTAAAAGTCCACTTCCTCTAGATTGTGACACACATTCTCCTTGACAGCTGTCAACCAGACATCGCACACGTCGTAACTATAAAACTGCCAGTATACTGTATGTACGGGTCGCTCCATGGTCCCTTCGCTCTCAGCACGTTAACACCAGAATTCAAAGAGGCAAGCTGCACACTGTGTGTGGCAATGGACTCCGCTTTCTGAAGGTAACCTCCATGGAGCCTTCTGTATTTATTGTTCCATTAGTTGGCCTAAACTGATTACGTGAAATGTCAATGAGGCATGCCGCTTGTCCAAGGAGACTTCGAGCACCGCCTGTTGTAACCACGTCTTCGAATACACATTAAATTCTATGACGAAGGAAATGTGCGACATTTCCATGCATTGAGGCACGCATGTCCAAAAGAAAATATGCACATGGTGGCAGTATCGCATACCCAACGGATAAAAAGGGCAGTGCATTGGGAGAGCTGTCGGCACATTCCATTTCCGAAATTGTTAGGGAATTCAATATTCCGAGATCAACATTGTCAAGAGTGTGTCGAGAATACAAAATTTCCGATATGGTCACGAACCCAGGAGAGGAGCTGCAGGCGACGTCATGATGTTAGCAGAGGCACTCGCTTCGGTCGTCAGCTGCCACAGCTCATTAACTACAAATTTTGCCGAACTGTCCTAACGGATAAGTTCGTCGTAGGTGCAACATTGATTTCTGCTGGTTTTTTTTCACGCAGACTGCTTGGTAACAATGACACGTCTACGCAAACTCTGCTGCTCTCGGTCATTAAGTAAAGGTCGCCGTGGTGAGAGATAATGCCTGAAATTTGACATTCTCGGCGCGCTCTTGACACTGTGGATATCGGAAAATTGATGCCACTAATAATGAAAGGGTCCTGTAGCCATCTTTCATTTGTCCGGTAGCCCACATTCACTGGCATTTCTCTTTCTTTTCCTTGTTTCTCTATTCTCTTTACTCTCATAGTGGTGTGATTGAATGAATGTGGTTGTGTGTCACGTTGCTAGACGGTGGCGTAGTCTGCTGCAGAAAGTCTGCGATAGTCATACAGATTCAGCAGCAGTTGTACAGAATAGCCAACTCCCGTAGCGGTCAAGTCGGCAAAGAGGTTTGCGCTACTTGTGAGAAATCTACCTGCGTTAGGTTGGTGACGGAAATGGCATTTTTAGGTTTTTAGGTTTTCCGGGCCATGCGAACCGTGGAAGAGGCTGGAGAAGAAAAAGGGAGGCAGTCTGCCGCCGGTACGGGAGCGTCCACAGCTGTGCTCCAGTCGAAGAGGGGTGAGTTAGACTGACCGCGTGGCGAAATGGTTCAAATGGCCCTGAGCACTATGGGACTTAACATCGGAGGTCATCAGTCCCCTAGAACTTAGAACTACCTAAACTTAACTAACCGAAGGACATGACACACATCCATGCCCGAGGAAGGATTCGAACCTGTGACCGTAGCAGTCCCGCGGTTCCGGACTGCAGCGCCTAGAACCGCACGGCCACCGCGGCCAGCTGACCGCTTGGCGCGTTGTTACTTGGCGAGAGGAGAGCTGATAGCTTTTGGTCTCGCTTTTCAGCTGTGAAAAATTGCTTTGCCTTGTCGCAGCAAGGAATGCAAAACTTTGGCAGATTTTTCTTTTAGTAAATTTCTATACCAGGTTTGGATCCGCCGGAAGAGCGCCACACAATGGTGTCGATAAGAAGGGAACACTCGCTTCTGTATGAATGTCTGTTTGCCTTCAGCTGTGCCTGTATACGCTTTTATTTTTCTAAATATTAACAGCCTTGCCGTCTCGTGAGATTTCCTTGCTTTATGTATCTTTCTTCAGTTGGGGAGCCAACCACGTGGTTGAACATTAGAGTTCGTTGGGGTGCGGTCATCACTAACTGTCCGATCGCATGTTTGTTTTAAGCAATGTTAAGTGTTCATGATTGCGTGATGTGACATCGTTGCAACTTGGCCACGATACTTAGAAATTGCGTCTCCACAAACCACGTGGGCACGCGGGTGTACTGCGAAACGTGTACCGTTTCACGAGTTATTGCGACCAGTTATCAGGCTACAGCAGTAATATGAATGATTCACACCAATGATTTTAGGTGTAGATTATAACAGTGAATGTATTGATTTTTTTTAATATTTTAGGAATTAATGTTATGAGGAATTGTGTACATACCTCACGTCCATATCCTAGGAATAAATGATTTTATCCACAATTTTCTCTTGTATTCCGAGGTTACGTTTTTGCATCTAAGCCACTCACCTCGTAGCTTTCCCGTTAGCACATCCAACGCGTTTCCTTACGCACAGGTCCAGTGATTAGTTTCCCGTTTTATTTTAAAACAATTGTTTTAGATTAAGTCTTATTTTCAGGTGTGTTGCTGGGAGCTGATCTTATGCACAGTGTTAATGCATTTTCTATTTTGTTTTAAATGTTTGTTTCTCGTGAACAGTGCACGGGCAATACTATTAATTACATCGCACCGCCTATGAGCGAAATCACGACGTATGCATTTTATGGGTTTTTGGTCTGTGATCAAATTGATTTATTTTCCGACTCAGCCAAACCTTCGATTACTTGTATGGTTAGAGTCGGTGGCGACCCTAATCTCAACGTAATAACCCTTAGAAATAGGATAGTTACAATTATATCCGAAATGGAATGTCCAATACGTCTATCTCCAGCTATCATTCCGTGTTCTAAGTCTGTTAATGCCAGTCGCACGGCCATAATCACACCGGAAAGCTTTTCGCATGAATCACCTGGGTGCAAATGACATCTGCGAACGCAGGGCCCGTTTGTACCTTTTGTGCTTCCCCGATACTACCGCCATCTGTAAATGTGCGTATCTCTACCCCATGACGTCAGAGTACACGTGCCTTACAAAATTGTATTTCACAAATAAACTCTGGATACATAACGCTTGAAAAACATATCTGTCAGCTTTCTGTTGATGACAGGAAATAGTATGTAAAGAAAACACCTTTTTTTCAAAACCGAACGTCTGCAGATTAACTATTTAATAGCATTAATATCGTAGTTTATGTTAATCTATTAAACAAACAATAATTTTATGAACTGCTTCATTAACATACTATGCTTCATTATTACAATGTTAGAAGACTCTTGCGCAGTGGTTGGCAATCTTTCTCATCGACCGAGCGGTTTTGTATCTCTTTTAGTTGCAAAATTTTCAAATCGCCCTTCAGTTTCACCCTAACGGTAATTTATAAATTAGGGAAGTAACCTCACTTTATAAAATGTATGTGGCAGAGTTAGAACAATTTAAAGCATATAATAGTAATTACTTACCAGACACTTAAAGTAAGAATTTTATTGAAACCTAATACAATGTTTTTGAAAACCATAACGTACACCGCCCACCACGAAGGCTGGAGCGGCAGGGTGCAGGCCGAATGCCAGTGGACTGTAGTAGGGGCGCGGCGCGTTGCGAGTGTTCCCGCAGATCGCAGTTGTCAGGCGTATTTAATAAAAGATTTTGTGCAGCTTTCATCTAACGGCCGATTCCAAACTAGTCATCTAACATTGAGAGCTTTCTGAAGCTACTGTTTCCCTGATAAGTAACAAACAAAAATACCCTACTGGCCATTAGAATTGCTACACGACGAAGAAGACGTGCTACAGACGCGAAATTCAGCTGACAGGGAGAAGATCCTGTGATATGCAAATGATTAGCTTTTCAGAGCATTCACACAAGGTTGGCGACGGTGGCGACACCTACAACGCGTTGACATAAGGAAAGTTTCTAACCGATTTCTCATACACAAACAGCAGTTGACCGAGGTTGCCTGGTGAAACGTTGTTGTGATGCCTCGTGTAAGGAGGAGAAATGCGTACCATCACGTTTCCGACTTTGATAAAGGTCGGATTGTAGCCTATCGCGATTGCGGTTTATCGAATCGCGACATTGCTGCTCGCGTTGGTCGAGATCCAATGACTGTTAGCAGAATATGGAATCGGTGGGTTCAGGAGGGTAATATGGATCCCAAGTCCTCGTATCACTAGCAGCCGATATGACAGGCATCTTATCCACATGGCTGTAACGGATCGTGCAGCAACGTCTCGATCCCTGAGTCAACAGATGGGGACGTTTGCAAGGCAACAACCAGTTCGACGACCTTTGCAGCAGCATGGACTATCAGCTCGGAGACCATGGCTAAGGTTACTCTTGACGCTGCATCACAGACAGGAGCACCTGCGATGGTGCACTCAACGACCGACTTGGGCGCACGAATGGCAAAACGTCATTTCTTCGCATGAATCCAGGTTCTGTTTACAGCATAATGATGGTCGCATCCGTGTTTGGCAACATCGCAGTGATCGCACATTGGAAGCGTGTATTCATCATCGCCATACTGCCGTATCACCCAGCGTGATGCTATGGGGTGCCATTGGTTACAAGTCTCGGTCACCTCTTGTTCGCATTGACGGCACTTTGAACAGTGGACGTTACATTTCTGATGTGTTACGACCCGTTGCTCTACCCCTCATTCGATCGCTGCGAAACCCTACATTTCAGCAGGATAATGCACGACCGCTTGTTGCAGATCTTGTACGGGCCTTTCTGGATACAGAAAATGTTCGACTGCTGTCTTGGCCAGCACATTCTCCAGATCTCTCACCAACTGAAAACGTGTGGTCGATGGTGGCCGAGCAACTGGCTCGTCACAATACGCCAGTCACTACTCTTGATGAACTGTGGCATCGTGTTGAAGCTTCATGGGCAGCTGTGCCTGTACACGCCATTGAAGCTCTGTTTGACTCAATGCCCAGGCGTATCAAGGCCGTTATTACGGCCCGAGGTGGTTGTTCTGGGTACTGATTTCTCATGATCTATGCACCCAAATTGGGTGAAAATGTAATCACATGTTAGTTCTAGTATAGTATATTTGTCCAATGAATATCCGTTTATCATCTGCATTTCTTCTTGGTGTAGCAGTTTTAATCGCCAGTAGTGTACTTACAGGGACAGTGGCCGGTTACCACAGGGTCAGAGGAGTAGGTCAGCGCTTCGACTGCGGCTCGCGGGATCTGAGAAGGGGAATGTCTCATTGTGTGTCATGGAGAACTGACAACTCAAGGCAGTGCGTGGCTCATACCGACCAGCTGCTGTGGTATTATATTTCAACTCAGGCATAACGTGGATTCATCAATGTGCATTATAGAGATCGTAATCTTCAAATGGGGTACATATTTGTATCACGGGATATGAAATTAAATTAAGGCTGTTGCAATATGATGCAAGGAGATTAAGAAAAATGACATTCAAAACATTTAGTAAACATTTGTGATTGTGTCTCATACTCGTATTACATAATTCATTAAAATATAAGTACACCTACTTTCATTAATCAATAAATCATCCACTCACACAGAGAACACAACAATAGCGACAAGAAAACTTCGATGTGTTATTACACTGCTACAACTTTCGGTGCATTGAAGAAGGCACCAATCTGAAACAGAGTCGACAAGAATTGTTTCGCACGGTGCCGGCTCTCGGTCACCACTAGCTGGCGCTGGCGGACAGCTCACCTTGCCGTCGCTGCAGCTCCGTGGTGGCCGCCAGCCGGGCATAATCGTCCCACTGGTGGCCGTCCCAACTTTCGTGGTGGGCGGTAGACGGCTGGGGTTTCAAAACAAATCCATTACATTTTCGTAAAATTTTAATACAAAGTATCCGCTTTAACTTTTTGGGAGCGTGGGGACGCGGGAGGGGGGGAGGGTCGTAGTTGAGAAATGTTGACTACCCCTGATGTAGCCAATCTTATCTCAGGCTCATAACATACCAATTGCAGTAGGTCACCGGTTAACCAGCTAAGACCGTTGCTCCTGGTTGTTGGCCAGACCCGCCTCGAGAGCCGCGCTTGAAGGTTGTTAGACTTTCGCTCTGCGCAGCGTCGCGCGCCCAGCCGGCTCTTCCCCAGTCCTGTTCGTGACTCCGTGATGATGTGTGGTGTGCGGGGCGCTCAACTGCGCGGTCATCAGCGCCCGTACAAAGCCCCAAACTTTTCACACTCCAATTTTTTACACGGTCCACTCTAGCCACCATCACGAATTATGACGATGATGATGAAATGATGAGGACAACACAAACACATAGTCCCCGGGCAGAGATAATCCCCAACCCGGCCGGGAATCGGACCCAGGACCCCGTGATAGAGAGGCAGCCAATAGACCGCGAGCTGCGAACTTGTGACTTCGTGTGTGTTATCGTTGTTTGGTCCGTAGCGTTAGTTGTTGTGTGTGTCCGTTGCTAGCGGTGAAGTCCGCTCATAATGTCCGCCATGGTTCCAACTGTGTTCCGAATACAGGTACAGTCTACATCTACATCTACATGATTACTCTGCAATTCACAATTAAGTGCTTGGCAAAGGGTTCTTCGAACCACAATCGTAGTATCTCTCTACCATTCCACTCCCGAACCATGCGCGGGAAAAACGAACACCTACACATTTCTGTTCGAGCTCTGATTTCTCTTATTTTATTTTGATGATCATTCCTACCTATGCAGGTTGGGCTCAACAAAATATTTTCGCATTCGGAAGAGAAAGTTGGTGACTGATATTTCGTAAATAGATCCCGCCGCGACGAAAAACGTCTTTGCTTTAATGACTTCCATCCCAACTCGCGTATCATATCTGCCACACTCTCTCCCCTATTACGTGATGATACAAAACGAGCTGCCCTTTTATGCACCCTTTCGATGTCCTCCGTCAATCCCACCTGGTAAGGATCCCACACCGCGCAGCAATATTCTAACAGAGGACGAACGAGTGTAGTGTAAGCTGTCTCTTTAGTGGACTTGTTGCATCTTCTAAGTGTCCTGCCAATGAAACGCAACCTTCGGCTCACCTTCCCCACGATATTATCTATGTGGTCTTTCCAAATGAAGTTGTTCGTAATTTTAATACCCAGGTACTTAGATGAATTGACAGCCTTGACAATTGTACTATTTATCGATAATCGAATTCCAACGGATTTCTTTTGAAACTCGTGTGCATCACCTCACACTTTTCGTTACTTAGCGTCAACTGCCACCTGCCACACCATACAGCAATCTTTTCTAAATCGCTTTGCAACTGATACTGGTCTTCGGATGTCCTTACTAGACGGTAAATTACAGCATCATCTGCGAAAAACCTAAGAGAACTGCTCAGATTGTCACCCAGGTCATTTATATAGATCAGGAACAGCAGAGGTCCCAGGACGCGTCCCTGGGGAACACCTGATATCACTTCAGTTTTACTCGATGATTTGCCGAATATTACTACGAACTGCGACCTTACTGACAGTCAGCATCAGTTTCGACACTTCGACGCGTTCCGGCAGGCGGTATCTTTCAGGATTTGTGACTTGCTCCTTGATACGATTCGTGCAACATCCGATCAGGTTCATAAGGCCTACTTTGATTCTGATTACTGTGCCTTCTGCTTAAAACTTTTGGATCTACTACAAGTGGATAAGATGCTTTTCCGTCATGGTTCTCAAGTTCACGGTAATTATCATGACGGTTCCATAAGTATAGTGCTTCTTACTGATGAGTATTCAGTCTCTCGCCAGAAGTTGACGATGTTTACTCGAGGAGTTTTTGCTGTATTATGGTCATGTGAGGGGTATACGACGTGCACCATGGTTCAGTCAACACCGGTCCCAGTGTTATAGCGGAACCTGTTCAGTGGAGATGGTAGTCGAACCTGAACTTTCTAACAACCCTACCACAACGAAGGTCAAAATTTAATAATGATTGTGGTGTTGCTCACGCTGCTAAATACTGCATTTTCGGGCAACAACAAAGTTATTATGTGGCAGGTGTCATTAAAGCACAGCTAATAAAGTCATTTCATGTAATAATGAATAAACTAGGCACTCATCTTTTCGTGTTTCCCACGCTGGTCTCGTTGTAAAATCATGGCTCAATCGTCGAAAATCTAGGTGGTGATGATTCCAAGCACGGATGCAAAGAGGCCTAGGTTTTATTCTGCTATATTCAAAAGTTTTGTAGATGCGCTTCACAAACCATTCTTGAAGATTAAACCTTTCAAAGTTAGCACAATGGTGATGAAAAAAAATAATCAACACTCCGAATTTAAGTTACACTTCCTTTTTATTGCTTTTGTTGGAATATCACGTAACACACAAAACATCACTTCACAATACAAAACATACTTGAAAACATCTTCCTCACTGTTAAAGTTAACATTTTACAGGCTGACTACAATATGCGTCTTTTCAACATGACGTCCAAGACTTGACTTTTTCAAGGTCCGACTCTCTAACCAACCAACTAATAATCGCTTACGAGCCCAAAAATCAAGAGTTAATAGTACGTAAAAGATCATAGTGACAAAAGAAAGAATACACATAAGAATAATATCATTGCAACATAAACATATCGATGTATCAAAGTATCTCTACATTAATGAAATCAAATCTGAATGTTGTCACATAAATATGTTAACTACTTTACAGAAACACAGTAGAATATTGCTGGTATCGAGAGGTTCAGGTGGGCTGCCGTAATGGTTACGTAATTCAAGTACCATTACAAGTTCCTTCCCATCTACAGATCTGTAGCTCCCACATTTATATAGCATACGGCGTTCAAGTGGGAACGTGCTTTCTGTGTAATGAAAATGGCCACCTTAAATCTAATTGGCCGCGTCTAAAATTAACGTCATCTTATCTCGCCTCTGCTGCTCACGAGATTCGTTCCATGTCTTCCCCAGATGGAAGCGGAAACAGAGGGACGCGCAGCTTACTGCTCTCAACTTTCCGCCATTACCCACTCAGCACGGTCATGAAGTTGCTGTTGCCAAGCAGGCAGTTTCCACAGTGCAACGTAAGAGGCGTGTTATGCGGACGGTGAGGATTCGGATACGTCAACTCCTCACCCACCCCTTGCTGAGTCCTTATTTCCGATAGTCTACGGTGCGGAAACAGCTGCGGAGGTCACTGCTGTTTCTCCTAGTATTCTTCCCGCGGTTGAGGTAACTCCTCCGGAACCGCTCAAGGGTGTGGAACTCACTGAGCTTTCCGATGTCCCATTGATTCAACAGTAGCAAACTGAGGCGCACCTAGAATTACCTACTGACTTGCTGTCAGCCACTCAGGTGACGTCGGAACGACAAACTGTTGTCACTCTAACGGAGCAGATTGGTGGCCACGAAATCCTACCTGACCCCTCTCTTCTGCTTCAGTCCGATTTGCAAGGATCCCATCCCGCGGAGTGGGCCTCTGCGGCTCCTTGTTTCTCACCTAGTTTTGTTGATGTTCAGGAACCCCCTACGTCCCCGACTGCCCATCCTGTATTTATAAGTAGCCGTTATAGACGTATCTGCCCGGTGGCTGGAAAAAAGAAGAAATGTAAAGTTTCCTGTGGCGACTTTGTAAGCCCCCCAACCTCCATTTCGTTGATGGACTCAGCCGTGGATCTTGACACACACTGACGACCTAACTCACTTGGGCAGTAGATCGAATTTGTTTTTTGTTGTTATAGTATGCAGGCTTGTAAGTTTCTTTCCTTAAGTGTTAGTATGGTGGAATAGGATCCGCAGCTCCCTTCTCTGCGACAGTTTATCCGTTTTCCCTACAAGAGGTACAGTTTACTCGCCTTTGCCTCCTGCTTTCTGCACTGTGAATAAATTGTCTCCAAAATGTTCCACGGGGACTGCCTTGCTTTTTAGGGAGTGTAATTCCATTGAATTGATTGAATTTGTTGATAATGACAGAATAATGGAATGTACTTTTTTTCACATGGCCTTGATTCTCTTTCACTGTCCGTCATCGGAAGTACTTTGGACCATTCCCAATTCCATTAGGAGGAGGTGCTTTATTTCTTACAGAAAAGTCCGCAGAGTATTTTGATTGGTGGTGATTTTAACTGTGTGTTGTGTCCTATAGACCAGTCTCCCAATTTTAATTTCTGTCGGAGAATGCAAGATTTTCTTCCCTCTTTGAAACCGTAAGTTATTTGGGTCTGTAAATATTCAAATACTGTTAAATTTACGTACTTTGCTGCTACTCCCAGCAGCAGACTTGACAGATTTTATTCGTGTGATTGGAATACAGGGTAGGATTTTGGCTGTCGATGTTATCCCCACCAGCTTCACGGACACTGTGTAGTGAATGTGACTTTCAATAACGCGCGACGATCGGTGAGACTTGGCGTACTTCGAGGATCTCTTTCTCGAATAGGTGATCCGAGAAATGTGGGACCATAGTCTACGTTCAGCTGCCCGATATGACTCCATTTTGAAATAGTAGATTCAACTGGCTAAGCCTAGACATACAAACGTCGATACGATTCTGTGCTGATAGAGTGCGGGAATTTCGGCGAACGCAAGAATTTTACTGCTCTCTCTTACGGTACCCTTATTAAAGTGCTTATCAGGCTCCGTATGAATTAATGAAGTCAGATGTATAAAGGTGCAATTGTTGCGGTTGAAGCCGCGTCAAATAGAAGGGTTAAGGATGCGGTCAGAACAGTTTTCCATGGCATGAACTAATTTCTGTGTATCATCCGATTCGGCATCAGATTCGTCGTCGAAGTACATGCTTCACGTCTCTCTAGATGTTATGACGGCACCAAAGGACAACTGTATGCTCACCATAGATTTTGTGTTGTGCAGTAAGAGGTACCCGTTCCTGTCCACATGTGATCCAACGTACACTTACACCTGCTCATAATGCTGCACTTTTAGGTGCTTTTCAGTGTGACGACGTCTATGCCCAAAATGACACATCGCCTTCTTGTTAATCGTCCGGGTTGGATGGTTGGCCTGAGGAATTTTATGTGCGTTTTTTTGCCTTGATGGGTAATACATTTACATTCCTTTTGAACGACCTGCTGTCACAGGGAAAGCAATCAGTTCATTATCTACGACATTTTCTCACATATTTTCTTCGATATGTTCACTTTCTAGTTAAACACTTCACTCAAAAAATTGGTCAGTTGCCTCAACAAAGTTTTTTTTCCTCTATGGTGAACATACTTTTTTTTTCGGGCGTTCGTATTCACTCACTGTTGATATTTCCTTCCGGATCCCACGTTCCACTCCAAAGTAGGATGTGGTAGGTCACGTTGCGACAACGTGTAGGTGTTGCATAAACAGTGTCGAAGTTGCAAATTTTTTATCAATTTTCTGTTGTTATGTTTTGAAAAATTATGTTAATATTCACGGAAATTCAATGAAATTATAATTTTGACACAGAAGTTACGCATGACGTCTTCAAAGCAAGTCTCCCGGGTAGTGAGCTGTGTTGCTTTGGCACAGGGAGCGTGATCGGTTACAGCTCAAAGATAACATGGAGCTCCTCATCCACTTGGGGAGGTGGGTAACAGCTGCGCGACAGGTGTGTGACGCGGACGCACTAGACACGTAACACATGTGCTCCTGGGGCCCGCTGCTGCGAAGGGAGGAGCGCAGAGATCGTCCAACTGTTGGAAGCTGTCTGACACACTTATGCAGGACGTGGAAACAAACGTTCCACATGGATAGCACGTCTAAAGTAGCTTCGCAAGTGGCATCGTAGAGATTAGCATAGGCCATTATCTGTAGACGTCGCTGACTGGGTGACGAACGGTTGTGCTGCAGGTGTTGAAGTATGACGCGTTGGAGATTATGGAGTAAGTGATGTAAGAAACGGCAACTACCGTTAACTTAGTAGATGTAGCTATCCGGAGCGAAGTGACCAAAAAAACAAATAGCAGGATAAGCATATGCAAAGCTGAAATGCATTGGACGCGTCTGAAGGAAATGAAATTTATCCAGCGCAAGACGTGGTTCCCCAAAACTCTTGGTCGTGATTTTTTGAGTATCGCTCATCAGGCTGGAAGTCTTATCGATTTGGATAAACAAAAAGGGTAGACAAGATGCAACGGAAAGCGCAGTAATCAGTCATTGATCCTTGCAGCAGGTGGGAGAGTGTTAGGGAGATGTCGAACAAACTTCTGTGGCGAACGCTACAAGTGCAGCCTTGTGCGTCGCGGAGAGGCTCACTGATAAAATTCTGAAAGCGTACGATTAAACGAAAGTCAAGCAATTTCCCGCGTATTATTGTTGTACATGTTTCACGAAATGACATCGACGAGAAAACCGGATAAATCAGAGCTCATCTCTACGGACACTCGTTATACTCACGCGATATTTGCGACTGGGCGAAAAGGAGGCAAGTGACAGTGGTGACAGTAGTACCCTCTGCCGTACACCGAACGGTAACTTACGGAGCGTGTACTAGTCGAAGTTGATGTAGATCTGGCGCAAACGAATGCTACTTTTTGGCACTCCAGTAGCGCTTAAATGGTGCCCAAGATTCACCTGCTGGAACTACATCTTAATGACTTCTTCTGAAACCTGCAGATCAAAGATGTAGTTACACAGGTAGCTCGCCAGTGCCGTCCGAGAGTGGCGTGTGGCGACCGGCAGCGCCGCGCTGAGCGGCTTTCAACGGCTTCGGCTCTTTACGGCAGGGCAGGATGGAAGGGGAGGGGAAAGAGGCAAGGCAGCACTTTCCCTGGCCGGCACAATGAAGGGGGCCTCAAATTTTGGGTGAATATCTTTTTTGGTTAAATTTCTGCTAAATTGTAGTAGAAATATTGTCATGAACTACAATGAAGAGTCAAAGAAAATAGCACGATTGCCTAACATCGTGTAAGGCCCTCGAGAGCGCGCAGAATTGCTGCAACACGACGTGGCATGGATTCGACTATTGTCTGAAGTAGTGCTGGAGGGATCTGACACCTAGACTCCAGGGTTGTCCGTAAGATTACGAAGAGGTGGAGATCTCATCTGAACAGCACGTTGCAAGGCATCTCAGATGTCCTCAATAATGTTCATGTCTTGGGAGTTTGGTGGGTAATGGAAGTGTTTAAACTCAGAGGAGTGTTCCTGGAGCCACTCTGTTGCAATTCTGGACGTGTGGGGCCGCGCATTGTCCTGCTGGAATTGCCCAAGTCCCTCAGAATGCGCAATGGACATGAATGGCTGCAGTTGATCAGACAGGTTTCTTACGTACGTGTCACCCATCAGAGCCGTATCTAGACATATCAGGGGTCCCATATCACCCCAACTGCACACGCCCCACACCATTACAGAGTATCCAGTAGCTTCAACAGTCCCCCTGCTGACAAGCAGAGTCCATGGATTCATGGACACGTCCATCCGCTAGATGCAATTTGAAATTACACTCGTCCGACCAGGCAACATGTTTCCAGCCATCAGCAATCCAATGTGGGTGTTGACGGGCCCCGGCGAGGCGTAAATCTTTGTGTCGTGCGGTCATCAAGGGTACACGAGTGGGCCTTCGGCCTCATAAGCCAATATTGATGATGTTTCGTGGAATGTTTCGGACGCTGATATTTGTTGATGGCCCATAACTGAAATCTGCAGTAGTTTGCCGATTGGTTGCACTTCTGTGTCGTGAACGATGACTCACTGACATTCCATTGTTTGATAATGGCTATTGCCGTTTTATCTTATTAATGATTCTCTAATCATTTATATGTAATTGTTTTCAGCTTCTGTGATTAAGACAGTTCAGACTCCCATAGTCGGTGTTGAAACCAGATCAAGCTAAATCTTATTGCAACCGGTTGGCTGAATTATACAAATCATATTCATGTGCGGTTGTTGGCGCACAGCTAGGTTTAAAACTGTATCGTTTGTATGAGTAAATTACGTGACAATAACAAAGTGCGAACGGATAACTTTCTCTTTGCATCGTGTCCGTTTTTATGCGTCATTTTTGACAGGGATAAACCCTTTACCGTTACTGTACGCTACCACAATAGAAAAGGACGTAAGTCTCACAAGTTTAGTATGGCTTTTATATTTTCTGCTTCCGGGTTAAATTGAAGTTAGCCACCAAAATGATACGAGTACGAAGGGAACAGACGACGCAGTGAAATATGAAACACCAATTCCTGAAACATCCGTTGGTCTTCTTTAGAAGGGTGAAACTAGTTAATTTCAGTTTGATTTTAAAGCTCCTGGTACATGGCCGAAAAAGTTTTTCTGAGAATGAAAAATTTTGTGTTAAACTGAGAGCAGAAAACAAAGAAAGAACATGGTCCTAATATCATCAAAAGCTGTAAGAAGACCGCAATTAAAATAAAGCATGGTTTCTTCAGGAGTTAAAAAATGGAAAAATATATGAAAGATCATGGCTAGACTTTATTGAGAGCAAAATGTATTACATTGTATATGTACCCTGCAAATTATTTTCTCACTTAGCTTAGAACTTTAAGACCAGATAAAAAAAAGAGGAATCTCATTGGAGAGCAGTGTTGCCCTTAATGATGCTGATGTTTCGAGCAAAGAAAAGGAGTCCATTAAGAGGAACAAAGGAATTTGTTGATGTTGGTGATTCAGAGAGCAGCAAATTTCAAGGTACCATTGATCTCATATCACACAATAATGCCCCATTTTGTCAGCATATTGCACGTTGGGAAGGGAGTGAGACAGGGTTGTAGCCTCTCCTCGATGTTATTCAATCTCTATATTGAGTAAGCAGTGAAGGAATCAAAAGAAAAATTCGGAGTAGGTATTAAAATCCATGGAGAAGAAACAAAAACTTTGAGGTTTGCCGATGACATTGTAATTCTGTCAGAGACAGCAAAGGACTTGGAAGAGCAGCTGAACGGAATGGACAGTGTCTTAAAAGGAGGGTATAAGATGAGCATCAACAAAAGTAAAACGAGGATAATAGAATGTAGTCGAATTAAGTCAGGTGATGCTGAGGGAATTAGATTAGGGAATGAGACACTTAAAGTAGTTAAGGAGTTTTGCTATTTGGGGAGAAAAATAACTGATGACGGTCGAAGTAGAGAGGATATAAAATGTAGACTGGCAATGGCAAGGAAAACATTTCTGAAGAAGAGAAATTTGTTAACATCGAGTATAGATATGTCAGGAAGTCGTTTCTGAAAGTATTTGTATGGAGTGTAGACATGGAAGTGAAACATGGACGATAAATAGTTTGGACAAGAAGAGAATAGAAGCTTTCGAAATGTGGTGCTACAGAAGAATGCTGAAGATTAGATGGGTAGATCACATAACTAATGAGGAAGTACTGAATGGGATTGGGGAGACGAGAAGTTTGTGGCACAACTTGACTAGAAGAAGGGATCGGTTGGTAGGACATGTTCTGAGGCATCAAGGGATCACCAATTTGGTATTGGAGGGCAGCGTGGAGGGTAAAAATCGTAGAGGGAGACCAAGAGATGAATACACCAAACAGATACAGATGGATGTAGGTCGCAGTAGCTACTGGGAGATGAAGAAGGTTGCACAGGATAGAGTAGCATGGAGAGCTGCATCAAACCAGTCTCAGGACTGGAGACCACAACAACAACAACAAAAACATTGAATGTCACAAGAAAGAGCAGATTAGCTAGCCTTGCAAGAATGTAAGGGATGAGTTCTTTGCTTAGCTGGCAACAAAATAAGTCAAGGTATAGTGAAATATATTTTAAATGCTAAATTCGTTTCTTTGATGTTTGACTGTATTCCAGATATCGACCACAATGAGGAGATGATTCAAGTAGTTCGCTATCACAACTTGAATAACTCAGAAGTTGTGCAAAGATCTGTTGACAAGCTCAAATTTTCTTTCGTAACTATCCATTGTTTATGTCTCTTCTCTGTGGCTTCAACATCAAGATGGGAAATCTTACGAAGACATTCACCCATAACATAACAATCCCAGAGCTTTACTTAATTAGTTATTGGAGTCAGCCACGACACTCGCATCGACATTTACATGCAGAAAATGGAGCAAGAGTACTGCATCTGTAGAATATTTCGTTGTGAATGACTGGATCCAGTCGAATACAGCTCTATGCTATACCGTCCGACTAATGAGCTGCTCTATCTTGTGCATAATACTAACACTCACGAAACACCCCTTCCCTCCATCCAAGGGACACCTGCGTACAAAATAGCGGAATTTAGAAGATCAAGCGCCGTCATCGCGGACCTTTAAGAGTATGAAAAGGGGTTTGATGGGCGCACTCAGGATGCCTTGGTTTCCTTTTATTACTAGAGAATCTAGACAATATTGCTACGAAATATCGGTAATATAACTTGCATCGAATCGAAGATGTTGTTCTCTTCAGCAGGATGAATTTAAATGTGCTTACTCCCCAACAAAATTGTTCTGCGAAGAATTTTTCGCTACTTGTAGCGCTGCTGCACTGTCGGAAATAACGTACAAGTGGTTGAGATCGAGACTTCACGGTTGGTAATAAGCATACATAGTCTCTATATATATGTGTGTAGAGCTGCCAGCGACGGGCGGTTGCGGTTCAAATGCATAACTTGCTAACCGTCCGTCTGTAAATTACGTTACCGAGGATGCGCAATCTGTAAATACGGAGAAGGGAAAATGCCGCACGGGATTAGCCGAGTGGTCAAGGGCGCTGCAGTCTTGCACTGTGCGGCTGGTCCCGGCGGAGGTTCGGGTCCTCCCTCGGGCATGGATGTGTGTGTGTTTGTCCTTAGGATAATTTAAGTTAATTAGTGTGTAAGCTTAGGGACTGATGACCTTAGCAGTTAAGTCCCATAAGATTTCACACACATTTGAACATTTTTTATTGAGAAGGGAAACTCTCACGTTCCAGAATGCAAAGTGCAGTCGACAAATTGTCAACTAACGGATAACTTATTACTAGGATAGAAAAACCCGAAATCTGTAGATATGTAGATGTTCTGACGGGGTTGTGGGAACGTACGAGAATTGGAAGGTATAAACAAATGTATCGAAGCTCATCTGTTAAGCAATAGGACCATACTTATGGGAAAAATATCAGAGCAGCATCATAAATAACCTTTGTACACATGCCAACTTCCTGTAGGTGACCCCTACGCAGAGGAGTGGAAGTGAAATCAAAGTGCAGAACTGTGCCCGACTTTGAGTTTCCATCGAGTGCATCGCTACATGAGCCTGCAGACAAAGCTCTTTGATGTGCCGCACCAGGACACGGAAATGTTTCCAAACTTCGAGTTTCCATTCTGCAGCACTCGCTGAGCCTGAGCTAGGACGAGGCGAGTGTTACTATGCATCCAAAATGCATGCATGCAGGTCATCGCGAAGAGGGGAATTCTTAGGATTTTTTAGTAACTGGTGAGTAGGATACTCAAATATCCTCGTATAAAATCAAACAACACGTGGGTATACCAGCAATATGACCATTCACATACGGAAAAGTGTCGAACAAAATGTGAAAAATGATATAAAACCGGTAAAAATCGGGGAAAACCTGGTATGATTTTTAAAATTTTATGTGAAATACGTAAAATTGAGGAAAATACTATGAAATACGTAAAATCGTGAAAAAATTGGAAAATTATATAGAGATTGACTGAGAATATATAAATTAGAGAAAAAGTACCATAAAATACTGGGAACTGAGGTGGACAAGGGCACCCAGACACTCAGGACCAAGAAAAGCTTAAAAATGATGCTCTGTCTGAATTGAGGTTTAACCCTCCCCTTCCCCTGTAAACTAGGTGGGTTTTCGTAACACGGACTTCGACAAAGGCTATATAAGTGTTACACAGAGGCACTATGTTAAAGCAGGAGACACAGACGTATCCCAGTCCAGAACTGCGTTCTTACACAAGCAGTCGAATATAGATGTTACCGAATTACGGTTGGTTCTCAGATGGTATGTTAATGCTTAAGTGTTAAGGGGAAGAATAAATGCGTTTGTCACAGTTAGCCCATTCCCTAGAGCGTTCTGCAGTAGAGTGGACTCATGCCACATACATCAGCATTAACAGTCTGAGGAGGGTGTACGTGCTGTTAGGACTAAATTGCCATATTATTCTACACATGAGCAAAGCTACCTAACGTCAGACCAGGACTTCTGTGTGCAAGATGAACACTACCAGAGCCTTGGTGATGTTACTGTATGCAGCAATAAGACTGTTACCCCTTCTTTGGCTACTGATCATGGTACTTACTCTCTCGTAAGAAGTTGATGCTTCTTTGTGTACATTTTCGTGCAGCAGGGCGTGGGTGACAACTCAATATATATCAACTATTGAAAATATTCATGTCGTTTTTTCCTCGCTCTATTTCCTAGTGAGTCATACCTGCATCCATTAAAACCGGCCTACTACTACTCATAATAAGCACGACTGACGTAGGGAGTGTGACTGAGAATATGTACGTTTCTATCTTTAAAAGACATATAAAATCCATCAGTTGGGGTAAGGGACAGAACAACTACGTCCTAGTCGGTTTATAAACATCTCGAGCTGCGAATATACACCGCGATGCATTCATAGTGAGGAAGAACTTGGTCACTTCTTAGGACATCGGAATACTGTAGAAGGAAGTGGCTTAATCATTTTAAAGTTTCTCGCCATAGGAAACTTGGCTGGTGGTTGCATTTCTGATGTTTGACAAATACATCCTGCATTAGAGTATTAAGATCGTTGCATTCCACACGACTATTACTTAGCAAACCATATGGCTTTAACAGTATAGCATTTTTAGGTGCAGAATTGTGTAGCTAAAGGAGTGGGTGTTTATGCTCTATGATCATTTCTCTTGTGCTGATAGCTTCTTGGTACTGACGCCTGACATGAGAATAATACTCCAGAATTGATAGCACAGTTGATTTGCGTAAAATATTTCAAACTCCTTCCGTCTGCAGCTCCATCATGTATAAACAACAAGTTTCTTCTTAATAATCTGTTACATCGTTGAAGCACTCTCATGTATACTATAAACCGATAAAGTGCGCAAATCTCTAAGACATGCACACATCTAGAGAGGTGTTCTGCACTTGGATAGGTGCCATGGGCACGACTGGTGCAGAACATCTTCGCTGAACAGCAGTTACATATACAGCTTCAGGTTAAATTGGCGACCATATTGCAGAAAGGATAGGTCAGGGTCAGTGTGGGCGGAGATCTGTCAATCTCTGACTTTATTCTACGAATTCCGAGAACTGTCAGTGTTTCCTATCCATACTGGGAAAGGTGGCCAGGCGTAATCATATATTCTGCGCTACGTTCGATGTGCAAGAAATTTGTGGGTAAGCTAACTGTGTCGGTGTAGTATCATATACTAGATTAGGAATGCATATAGATGACTGTACAGTATGTCCATTTGGCCATATACACCAAAGTATACCAAACAGCATCCTATACCGATGCTGTTAGGTTATCTACAGTTTTCTACCACATCAATCACAGTGCAGAATTTATGATTACGACTGGCCACCTTTCCCTGTATTGATGGGAATTTTGACCAATCAAAATCATGTTCCTCTATGGCATTCCCTTTCATAACCCCTTGTCTTCTGTCCCAAAATTATCTACATTCTCCGATACCTTCTGTACTCAATCAAGTAATGCAGCACGAACTGTACTCCTGCACACAAAACAATGTGCTGTACCTAATTCATCATTTTCCTCTAACGGTTCCAGTATGCCTAGTGTGTTTACGGTTAAGCAGCATTAATGCCAACCCAAAGTAGCTTTCTGGTACCGAAAGGCGTTTTATCTCGCCAATCTACCTCCAAGGACACTGCTCGCAGATTAGTTGATTCCTCTTTCCGGGAGAGAGAGCGCCCTTGACAGGCTGTGTCACCTAATCGAAACGATGTCCCACTAAGCTGCACTGTTTGCTCCCTTAGGTTGATTAAAGCGTGATATTTATTCCGGAAATCGAACCATGGGATAACATCGTATCTGTCACTTACCCTCGATACGACTTCCACAGGCCGGCCGCGGTGGCCGTGCGGTTCTAGGCGCTGCAGTCCGGAACCGCGGGACTGCTACGGTCGCAGGTTCCAATCCTGCCTCGGGCATGGATGTGTGTGATGTCCTTAGGTTAGTTAGGTTTAAGTAGTTCTAAGTTCTAGGGGACTGATGACTTTAGAAGTTAAGTCCCATAGTGCTCAGAGCCATTTGAACCATTTTTGAACGACTCCCACAACCTTCTGGAATCTTACACCCTAAATGTGAAAGGTCAGTGACGCACAGCCTACTAAATGTGTGTCATCTCCGCCTACACCACTTAATTTGGAAGGTCGTATCTCCAGACCTCAGAGAACAGTTTACTTATGACTGGCACATGAGTCCCAGTGTCGACTAATAGTCTATGTGTTTTAAAACATAATAGTGTCTGGTAACCAGAACTCCGCTTTTGCATGCGCTCCAATAGCATAGAATCTTAATGGCAACGCCTGGCAGCAGTTCCAGGGTTCCTGTTGCTGTTTAACGGAAACCTTTTGCAAATTTCCCTGTACTGCTACACTCACGATATGTATGGCCCACCCTCTGAGAACTGTGTTTGGCGACAGTTATCGCGATTGGTCCCTGCCAGTCGGATCTGACACAACGAACACCTGTGGAAAATACATTTTTTCTTTCCTTTTACCTCGTAGAGGCGTCTATTTTCTCTAATGCTGTCACAATTTTGACTGCATCAGTTAAATTCTTTGTAGATTCTGCCCGAACAGGGTGCGATATTTCGGGTGGCAATCGTCGCAAAAAAGTATCTAAGGCCCTATTCTCCGCTTCTTGTAGAATATGCTTATTGGGTTCATCACTGGCTGACTATTGGTAAGTGTTATTATTAACTTTATTTATTTATTTATTTACACGTCATGTTCCGTAGGACCAAATTAAGGAGCAAATTTCCAAGGCCATGGAACATGTCAGTACATGAAATTACAACATAAAAGTAATAACAGATAAAAACAAAATCTCTACGAACCCGAAAAAAGTCAATCCATAAGTTTAAGTAAACTAAATCAACAATACAACAAAAATCAGATTAATTTTTCAAGGCACTCCTCGACAGAACAGGAGGAGTGACCCATGAGGAAGCTCTTCAGTGTCGACTTGAAAGAGCGCGGATCACTGGTAAGATTCTTGAATTCGAGTGGTAGCTTATTGAAAATGGATGTAGCAGTATAGTGCAACCCTTTCCGCACGAGAGATAAATAATTCCGATTCAAATGCAGCTTTGATTTCTTCCGCGTATTAACTGAGTGAAAGCTGCTTATTCTTGGGAATAAGCTAATATTGTTAACAAGAAATGACAGTAAGGAATATATATATTGAGAAGTCAATCCCAAAATACCCAGACTTGTGAACAGGGGTCGACAAGAGGTTCGTGAACTTACACCACTTATTGCCCGAACAGCCCGTTTACGATTCAAAAATATTCGTTTAGAAAGGGAGGAGTTACACCAAAATATAATACCATACGACATAAACGAATGAGAATAAGCACAGTAGACTAATTTTTGTGTCGAACGATCACCCGTTTCAGTTATCGTTCGAATAATAAAAAATAGCGGCATTAAGTCTTTGAACAAGATCCTGAACGTGGGCTTTCCACGACAATTTGCTATCTACCAGAACATCTAGAAATTTGAATTGTTCAGTTTCACAAATCATTTGCTTATTCTATGAAATTAAAACGTCTGGTTTTGTTGAATTGTGTGTTAGAAACTGTATAAACTGAGTCTTACTGAGATTTAGAGTTAGTTTATTTTCTACAAGCCATGAACTTAGGTCATGAAACGCACTATTTGAAACCAGGCCAATGTTGCATTCAACATCCTGTACTACAAAGCTATTGTCATCAGCAAACAGAAATATTTTAGAGTTCCCTGTAATACTAGAGGGCATATGATTTATATAAATAAGGAACAGGAGTGGCCCCAACACTGATCCCTGGGGCAACCTCCACTTGACTGTACCCCACTCAGATCCCACAGCACAGCCATTCTCAACATTGTGAATAATTGCTGTCTGTTGCTAAAGAAAAGAGGTGAACCAATTGTGAGCTACTCCCCATATTCGGTAATGGTCCTACTTCTGGGGATGTATTTTGTGATCAACACAATCAAATACCTTAGTTAAACCAAAAAAATATGCATAGCGTTCGAAGCCTTCTGTTTAACCCACCCAGTACCTCACAGAGAAAAGATAATATAGCATTTTCAGTTGTTAAACGACTTCTTAAGCTGGACTGTACATTTGATAGCAAATCATGTGATATAAAATGATCAATTGTCCTTACATACACAGTCTTTTCAATAATTTTAGCAAACACTAATGGCATAGACATAGATCTAAAATTGTCTGCATTATCCTTTGCTCCCTTTTTATAGAGCGGCATAACTACTGAGTACTTTAATGGTTCAGAAAACTGTCCGTGCAGTTAAAGGCGCTGCAGTCTGGAACTGCAAGACCGCTATGGTCGCAGGTTCGAATCCTGCCTCGGGCATGGATGTTTGTGATGTCCTTAGGTTAGTTAGGTTTAACTAGTTCTAAGTTCTAGGGGACTAATGACCTCAGCAGTTGAGTCCCATAGTGCTCAGAGCCATTTGAACCATTTTTTGAAAACTGTCTGTTTTTATAGGAAAAATTACAAATATGGTTAAATACAGGGCTATCGTGTGCAGCACAGTACTTTAATATTCTGCTAGGCACTCCAGCATATCCATGAAAGTCCTAGAGTGATTTAATTATTGACTCCCCCTTGTCTGTATCACAGAGTAGTACTTCACACATCAATCTCGGAAAGGCATTTGCCAAGAAAGTTATATCATTCCCTGTACAAACTAAATTTTTATTTAATTCACCAGCAACGTTCTGAAAATGATTGTTAAATACTGTACATATATCTCATTTATCAGTAACAGAAATATTTTTACTACTAACTAACTTTATATCATCGAACTTCTGCTGCTGACCAAACACTTCCTTCAAGACTGACCATATGGTTTTAATTTTATCTTCTGAATTAACTATTCTATTTGCATACCGCATACTTTGTGCCTTCCTAATAACATTTTAAGCACCTTACAACACTTTTTGTAATGGGCTACTGTAGCTTGATTGCGACTACTTGTAACATTTTGATATAATTCGCGTTTTGATCTACATGATATCCTTATCCCACTAGTCAGCCACCTGGGCTGCCTATTACTGCTAGTATACTGTTTAGAACGTTTTAATGGAAAAGCAACTCTCAAAGAGCATGAGAAATGTGTTAAGGAAAGCATTATATTTATCATCTATGTTATTGACACTATAAATATACTGTCACTCTTGTTCCTTCACAAGGTTTAAAAAAATTTCTGTTGCTGTTGGATTAACATTCGTACATAGTTTGTAATTATATGTGACATTTTTTTAGTACAAATACACTCCTGGAAATTGAAATAAGAACACCGTGAATTCATTGTCCCAGGAAGGGGAAACTTTATTGACACATTCCTGGGGTCAGATACATCACATGATCACACTGACAGAACCACAGGCACATAGACACAGGCAACAGAGCATGCACAATGTCGGCACTAGTACAGTGTATATCCACCTTTCGCAGCAATGCAGGCTGCTATTCTCCCATGGAGACGATCGTAGAGATGCTGGATGTAGTCCTGTGGAACGGCTTGCCATGCCATTTCCACCTGGCGCCTCAGTTGGACCAGCGTTCGTGCTGGACGTGCAGACCGCGTGAGACGACGCTTCATCCAGTCCCAAACATGCTCAATGGGGGACAGATCCGGAGATCTTGCTGGCCTGGGTAGTTGACTTACACCTTCTAGAGCACGTTGGGTGGCACGGGATACATGCGAACGTGCATTGTCCTGTTGGAACAGCAAGTTCCCTTGCCGGTCTAGGAATGGTAGAACGATGGGTTCGATGACGGTTTGGATGTACCGTGCACTATTCAGTGTCCCCTCGACGATCACCAGTGGCGTACGGCCAGTGTAGGAGATCGCTCCCCACATCATGATGCCGGGTGTTGGCCCTGTGTGCCTCGGTCGTATGCAGTCCTGATTGTGGCGCTCACCTGCACGGCGCCAAACACGCATACGACCATCATTGGCACCAAGGCAGAAGCGACTCTCATCGCTGAAGACGACACGTCTCCATTCGTCCCTCCATTCACGGCTGTCGCGACACCACTGGAGGCGGGCTGCACGACGTTGGGGCGTGAGCGGAAGACGGCCTAACGGTGTGCGGGACCGTAGCCCAGCTTCATGGAGACGGTTGCGAATGGTCCTCGCCGATACCCCAGGAGCAACAGTGTCCCTAATTTGCTGGGAAGTGGCGGTGCGGTCCCCTACGGCACTGCGTAGGATCCTACGGTCTTGGCGTGCATCCGTGCGTCTCTGCGGTCCGGTCCCAGGTCGACGGGCACGTGCACCTTCCGCCGACCACTGGCGACAACATCGATGTACTGTGGAGACCTCACGCCCCACGTGTTGAGCAATTCGGCGGTACGTCCACCCGGCCTCCCGCATGCCCACTATACGCCCTCGCTCAAAGTCCGTCAGCTGCACATACGGTTCACGTCCACGCTGTCGCGGCATGCTACCAGTGTTAAAGACTGCGATGGAGCTCCGTATGCCACAGCAAACTGGCTGACACTGACGGCGGCGGTGCACAAATGCTGCGCAGCTAGCGCCATTCGACGGCCAACACCGCGGTTCCTGGTGTGTCCGCTGTGCTGTGCGTGTGATCCTTGCTTGTACAGCCCTCTCGCAGTGTCCGGAGCAAGTATGGTGGGTCTGACACACCGGTGTCAATGTGTTCTTTTTTCCATTTCCAGGAGTGTACCTTTTAGTGTTTAAATTTGTGCATCATGATCTGAAAGGTCATTCACCCTTTTAATAACAGAATGCCCATCTAGTAATCAAGAATGAATAAAAATTTTGTCTATGGCTGTGCTACTGTTCCCCTGCACCCGCGTTGGAAAAAACACAGTCTGCATCAGATCATATGAATTTAGGAGATCTACCAACATCTTTTTTCTTGTACCACAATATACAAAATTTATATTGAAGTCACCACATATAACTCATTTCTAGTACTTCCTACAAGAGAATCAAGAGCCCTCCCTAGCTTGAACAGAAATGCTCTGAAGTCAGTGTTAGGGGACCTGTAAACGACAACAATTAGAAGTTTAGTTTCACTAAATTCAACTGCCCCTGCACAACATTCAAATATCTATTCAGTGCAGCGCCGTGATATGTCTATGGATAATTTTAGTGTCAACATCTATAAGCAGTTCACTAACTTTACCTCTAATACATCTTATATTTTGATGAAATATGCTAATTCCTTCTCTACTTGGAAACATGACGTCCTCTGAAGGTGAGCTCTTAGTCAGAGGGACTTCCTTTAAGCAGGTATACCTATCAGCTGACTTCTATCTAAAAAAGGTGCAGCTCTAACACCAACTACTACAGGAATTTTTCCATGAGTAATCCCACCACCACCCACTACACTGTCACCTATAAACTCTGCCAGCCTCCCCTTCCCATACCTTTTGACGTGCAGGCCATGCATAGTGAAACCCGATTTACCGATTGATCCAACTGGCACCACTGAAATGTGACCCATGTGCTATCAGCCCCATGTTAACGCACCTAACAGCCGCACTAAGACGAGGCCGATCATGACGCTGAAACAGTTGCACGAAATGCGCATTAGTGCCACCAGTCTGTGTAGCTATCTTTACCAGGTCAAAACCTACATCATATTCCCTGTCCCTATCAAAACTGTTCCCTGTTCCACCCACTATCACTACCTTTTCCTCCTTCGTAAAATTCCTACATAACTCCCGTAGGCTGTCAGTCACCTGAGACAACCCTGCACTAGGTTTCACAATGCTGGTGACCTGGTGATCACTCCACAGCACATCCTGCAACTGCTGGCCACCACCTCTACCGTGGGAAGTACCTAGCAGTAGAACCTTCTTCTTTCTGTTAGACTTTGCAACTGACCGAGGCCTCCTAACTGCTGAGGATTGCTGCATGTTTCCTACACCTACAGCGACAAGAGGCTTCTCTGCACTAAATTCTGACAGTTGGTCAAATCTATTACATATACGCAAAGTATAACTGTCTGAATACCTCCTTCTCCTAGCTGCCTTCTTGCCAACAGCCAGTTCCCATTCGCCACCAGCCTTCACCCTCCTCAACTTATGTAGTTCCTCGTTTGCACGTTGTAACTGCACCTGAAAGGCACAGATCTCACGCTCATGCTCCTCTATCAATTTATTTCTACTACAGATTCTGCATTCCTAGGAGAGGATCTCGCTATAATGCCCACTGGCTTCTCCACTGCATTCCCCCGAATGAAAATACTTTGAACAAATCCGACACCATAACCCACTACTCTCAAACCTACGACAGAGCCCACATTTCTCACTCACGCAAAAATTTTACAGTTACTGAAAAAAACTATACGTCTACGTTACCTAAGTTCAGTTACACCAGTAGAACTATTTATAGAACTAACAATAGTGGTCTCGAAATTCTCTGTCTACCAAGAAACAAGTACATTGTATGGATACTACTCCACCACAGCTAACACCAATACCAAAAAAACTTCACAAAATTGCTAACTAAATGCAAAAATTCAAGCGGCCACTGAAACACTCAACTAAGCTAAATCACTGAATGAAGATTTTGTTTCGCTAGAAACAATAAGAAACGTCAACTGAAAACTAAAGAACGAAATTTATTAAACGACTTCAATGCACAGAAAAGTCTAAAAAAACACAGCGAGCGAACGTTTCCAAAAGTTTATTAAATCGTTATTTTGCCACAAACAGCACGAAACACCGCTGAAAACTATTAAATTTAATAACTGTATAACAGTGCATAAATAACTTTGCCGTAATAACCGCTAAAGCTGAAACTACAAGCCCGCATCTCGTGGTCGTGCGGTAGCGTTCTCGCTTCCCACGCCCGGGTTCCCGGGTTCGATTCCCGGCGGGGTCAGGGATTTTCTCTGCCTCGTGATGGCTGGGTGTTGTGTGCTGTCCTTAGGTTAGTTAGATTTAAGTAGTTCTAAGTTCTAGGGGACTTATGACCACAGCAGTTGAGTCCCATAGTGCTCAGCGCCATTTGAACATTTTGAAACTACAAGCCGCAAAATGTATTTTATCCACGAAGCTTTCTATTGTTTCTTTGTGTCTTTGGAACATGGCTTTCAGCTACTCCTTACAAAAATGGAAACTATTCTCTTTTTTAAGCCTTTTGAGCAAACCTTGTTTCAGTTCCTCAAAAGCAAATGCATTTCGTAAAGCCTCGTGACATAGTACGGGCACCTTAGCTTGCCCAATTATCCATAACTTTGTCATTTACAACATCTGTTCATCTAGCCAGGAACCAGGTTTAGCGGCTGGTAACAAATCAGCAAAAAGTAATTATATATCCTAGCTTGGGTTGCAAGAGAGGGAAGTCACAGGGGTGGGTGGTGAAGAATCTAGTATGGGAGGGGTTGCACTAGATGTCGGCATACACTCGGATAGCAGTTCATTATTGCCAATTGGGCTACCTGATTAAGTAGGCTCTGAATAGCCTTGTGGGTGGAGACTGCTTGTGTCTTTCTACTGTCTGTCACTGCAGTGCTTTCCTGTTTAACAAACGGTTATTCCCACAAACATACTACCTATGGTCACAAGAACATAGACTCAGCTATATAACAAGTAACATTAGAAATTTTATTACTATTCCGATCAGAATAACAAGGACATCTAATACCATTCGAAAAGATATTTTCTGGTATCAAATTTCTTTGAAAAAATAGGAACTTTACATCGTTTGGTTTTTACATCGCGAAAGCGTTACTTGAAGAGGAAAAATATCTGGGACGAATTTTCACTCAACAATGTGCTGTAGGTTGTCATCTGCTGTCTGTGGGTTATCGCGGCCCGTCGATGGTGATGGCGTCATGAATTCCTTGTACCACAAATTCCGTACCATGTACACCTTAAAATCGAGCCAAGATTATCTGACACCAAATATAGCGAGTCGGGGGTTCTGTGACACTAGGTATTGAGAGTTACTGACAGAGGGGAGCGAAGTTCATTATTTTGTCAGGGATGGCGGGAGGGGGGGGGGTGGGGGGGAAGCGACACTTTGTGGGCGGTGGAACGGGGTTTTTTCCTTGGCTCAGCGTGTGAGGTGTGAGTGGAACATTGGTGGTTCCCTACCAATCATTTATTGAGACGTCAGACCCTTTAAGCAAATAGAGTAATACGTCGTCTCTTAACTTGCTCAACTCCTCACGGCAGCGGTGCGGCGCTGAATCGTAGCGCGCAGATTCCAGTGACCGCTGATGCGGCAACGGCTCGTGTTGCAGCTCGTGTTTCTCTCCTCAAAGAACCCTCTGGTGCACATTTGTTGGAGGTATTTATTCGGTGTTTTCGAAAATGACGCGAAGTTTATGGGGCGGCGACTGACACATCGATCGTTGATCTGTGCTTCTCACGTTGGTCACAAACATGACCGATGTCGGCACACTTGACGGCTTTCCTTGTTTTATCTCTCTGCTGCCGTGGTCGGGCACTGCCCTGTCGTCTTCCTCCGCATCTGCAGATACCTCACTCACTTGAGTTCAGTATGATGGCAGTTTGCTGAAGCATTGACCACTTATGTCTGGACTGCGCTGGTCCTTGTTCTCCTTGGAAGCATCGCCCATCTGCCGGGTCGTTGATCTGTCTAAGTACTGACTGCTGCAGCGTAACCTCCACTTGTCATCAGCTTTCTTGTTCGACTGCTGCCACTTCAAAATACTGTGGCACAGCGTGTCAACTAAAATGTTCACTTAACCTGTAATAAGCCCTTACGTATTTTTCTGCCAGATCTCTGCTCTGAACAACCATAAATAATGCATAATTATTATACATAACCGTGAATAACACAAAAATATTGAGCATAATTATTATACACCCTACAGTACTACGGAAAACGATGAAAGATGCTACGCCTGGGATTAAAACAGAAGTAAACGACAGGAGAAGTAACAAAGAAGCATAGGGAAATGTGACTGGCTGCCCACTTACAAAAAACATGAATAAGCCTGTCACCCAGTTTAGATGAAGTGCACCTCTCCAAAAATTTGTGGAGTGGAGACAAGTTGGACACATGCATTGCAGCACTCTCACACAGGAATTGCCTCTCTATCACACGGGTGCTGGGCTTCTGTAGTCATGCTGCATGTGTATATCTATTATACTGCTGCTGGCATTATGCTAGAGTCCAGTACTCTTTCTGCGACACAAGGCTGATGGCTTTCTGTAATTCTTTTCAAATCACATTGCTCCTGGGACACAGTAGTCGCTTCGCCGCTGTAATACAATAGGGATTCTGCAGACGATAGGACACTCGTGCTGGCGCTTAATTATGCCTCTACATAACGCTGCTGCTAGCTTACTGCAAGTGTCTCGTCGACATTCTTCGAGTATTTTTGCGAGTGCCTTTCTATGAGAATGCAGCTCGAATTTTGCACTAGACTCACCATAGACCCTCTTCTGGGTGTCTAATAATCCGTCTCCGAGGCGCAGTTGGTACCTTACTGTGACTCTAGTGCCCTCTTATTGTTGCTGGGACACCAAAGTTGCTTCGCCTTTGCACTCCTACATGCATTCTGCAGATGTCTCTAATGACAATCCTGACGCCGTTCTAGAAATGCTTTTCCATCTCACCTTTTCCGGGCGACTGCAAACGTCAATATATCACACTGCTGAAGTCTGCGACTTTTCCTATCATTCTGTAACGTTCTCACCATCGAACCGCATCTGGGTGTTCAGTAGTTGGTGACCGAGGCATAGCTGCTGCCTTTTTGCAACCCTCACTCCGTCACATTGACGCTAGGACACAGAAGTTCCTTCGCCATCACACTACTACAGGCATTCTGCAGAGGCCTCACCGTGGCACTATAGTTGCCCTTTAAGAATCGCGACTCCATCTGACGTGTGCTACCCTACAGCAAGTGTCACTATGAAACTGCTGGAGTCATTCTGCAAGTGCGTTCCTCCGAGACTGCTGCTGGCACCCTGCTAGGGTCTCACCCCGGAACGCCTTCAGGACGCCCAGCAGTCTCTCTGTGAAACAAACCGATGGCTTCATGTAACTCTCTCCCCATCACCGTTGCAATAGAAAGACATTCTGAAGACGACCGAGCGAGGTAGCGCAGTGGTTAGACACTGGACTCGCATTCGGGAGGACGACGGTTCAATCCCGCGTCCGGCCATCCTGATTTAGGTTTTCCGCGATTTCCCTAAATCGCTCCAGGTAAATGCCGGGATGGTTCCTTTCAAAGGGCACGGCCGACTTCCTTCCCCGTCCTTCCCTAATCTGATGAGACCGATGACCTCGCTGTCTGGTCTCCTTCCCCAAAAAACAACAACAACATTCTGAAGACACCAGTATATGACAAATGGTTCAATTGGCTCTGAGCACTATGGGACCTAACTTCTGAGGTCATCAGTCCCCTAGAACTTAGAACTACTTAAACCTGACTAACCTACGGACGTGACACACATCCATGCCCGAGGCAGGATTAGACCCTGCGACCGTAGCGGTCACGCGGTTCCAGACTGAAGCGCCTAGAACCACTCGGCCACTCCGGCCGCCTGTATATGACACTCCCGCTACCGTTATATTATTGGCTCTCCAGGACACGGCTGATGGCTCCTACAAATGTCTCCGCGACACTGCTGGAGTATTTCTGCAAGTGTTGATCTATGCTAATGCTGTCGGAAGGGCATCACCACGGATCTCTTCTGGGTGTGCAATAATCAGTCTGCAAGGCCCAGATTGTACCTTACTGTAGCTCTCGTACTCTCTTATTGTTCGTGGGCCACCAAAGCTGCTTCGCCTTTGCACTACTACAGGCATTTTGCAGACGTCTTCCCAAGAACTCTAATGCCGCCCCTCAGGAATTGCCCCCCCCCCCCCCCCCCCCCATCACACAGGTACTGGGAATTTGCAAGAGGCTCCATCACATTGCTGGTGTCATTCTGCATCTGTATATTTATTGTACTGCTGGAGTATTTCTGCGAGTGCCTTTCTTTGAGAATGCTGCTGGAATTCAGCACTAGTGTCACGCTGGAATCTCTTATCGGTGTCCAATAATCTGTGTATAAGGCACAGTTGCTGACTGACTGTTTCTCTCGTGTCGTCTCATTGTTGTTGGGGCACTAAAATTGCTTCGCCTTTGCACTATTATAGGCATTCTGCAGATGTCTCTCAATGACACTTCTGATGACGTTCCAGAAACGCTTCTCCACCTGCCCGTTTCTTGGCAACTTCAAATGTCAATCCGTCACAGTACTGGAGTCTGCGATGGCTCTTATCATTCTGCACCTTTCTCACCGTCAAACCACATTTGGGTATCTGCTAGTTTGTAATCGACGCACAGCTACTGGCTTACTGTAGCCCTCGATCCCTCACATTGACGCTTGAGACGCAGAAGTTGCTTCACCATCACACTACTAAAGGCATTCTGCACGCGCTTTACAGTGACACTATGGCTGCCCTTCACGAATCCTCTCTACATCTGCGTGTTCTGGCCTACAGCAAGTGTCTCTATTACACCACTGGAGACGGTCTGCACGTGCGCTTATCTCTGAGACTGCTGCTGGCTGCCGAGGGTCCACAAAAGTTTCTGCGAGACAAAGCTGACGGGTTGCTGTAAGCCGCACCCTATCACTGGGGCGCAGTAATTGCTTCACCATCTTAACAGAAGAGACATTCTACAGACGCCTAAATATAACACGCCTGCTACCTTGATGACGTGCGTTGAGGCATCGTGCACCAAATGTTTTCGACAGAATTTAGTTCTGGGGTAACTGCTGGCCATCCAAATTTAGGTCAGTCGCTAAAATTTATGCAGACACTATACTTTGTGGTGGATTCCTTGATTAACGTTTGGGTCTTTCCAACATGTTGGAGAAAACATTGCGAAAGTCCGAAGGTAGGGTTGGGCGGGGCGAGGGAAGGTGGGCTGCTGTAAGTGGGAACAGGGGAAATGCCGCAACTTCGTAACTTCCTTCTGGGGCTGATTGGGGGAACGTCCTGGCTTCTAAAATTGTCGGGCGGAGCATTAAGAAGTTTAAGAAAGCGAGGTGCTGAATTACTGCCCTTGTGGTTGACATGTCCTAGTTATCGATGTTTATTAATGTGAGAAATGGCATGGCCACGAGAAAAGGAGAGAAACTTTATTAACATCAGTATTTGAGACAACGCGCAAGCCGAATGTGAGAAAGTGAGCCAGCGCTCCGTATGAAGTCAGACGTGCTGACATCCGGCGGCGTGTAACGGCTTGGCGAGGGGAACACCTTCGGTTAGCAATGGGACTAGCAGACCCCGGCATACAGCCACAATGTCCTGGATGGTTCTATAAGAAATCTGAATTATATATTAATACCTTCAGCTGCTGACGGGCGTTGATATATATCAACGGGGACAGGTGAAAATGTGTGCCCCGACCGGGACGCGAACACAGGATCTCCTGCTTACATGGCAGACGCTCTATCCATCTGAGCCACCGAGGGCACAGAGGATAGTGCGACTGCTGGGACTAACTCACACACGCCTCCCTAGAGACACACATTCTCACCTTATATGTCCACACACTACATTCGTAGTGTCCCTACCTAACAAGTACATGGTTCTGGAAGAATCTTTGCGAAGACCTTCGGAACAGTCAGGGAGGATACCTCTACTAGAGAAACTCGCAGTACGGTCTCCGACGAATCAGTATGTGAACGGCCAATGAAATAGTTCAAGTGGCTCTAAGCTCTATGGGACTTAGTATCTGAGGTTATCAGTCCCCTAGAACTTAGAACTATTTAAACCTAACTAACCAAACTAACCACACATCCATGCCCGAGGCAGGATTCGAACCTGCGAGCGTAGCAGTCGCGCGGTTCCGGAATGAAGCACCTAGAACCGCTCGGCCACCGCGGACGGCCAACGACCAATCCACTTGGCTAATACAATTACCAGGAAGCAGAACCAGCGGCACTACAGCCAAGCTTCGGAGTCATTGCAGTGGGACGCTTCGATGCTGTTGTACGAGAAAACTGTACACACTCAACGGAAGAGTACTGAAGTAACCAGGGACAGTTATTATCTTGAGCCTTACGTCTATTGGTAAAGAACGATCTCCGTAGAGAGTGTCTCCAGTAACTGCAACGACTAACAGTTTATGTTTTCTTTGTGTCAGAATTTAAAGAGATGCAAGTGTTTGCTGGTGGGAATGATTGTGTATCGTCGCAAAGAATCCTATGTTTGTGACAGAATACAGAGAGAAATAAGAGCTGTCTCGCACTCGTCTCCCATTGTGGTTGCGGTATTTGGTTGCGTACTGTCAGAACAAGTTGCAAGCAAATCGCTCGTCTCTGATAGCGAAAGATTTCAGGAACTGGGACTTGCTGGGAAAGACTAACATGTAAAGTGACTGGGTGTACTGATGGATATGAAAGGCGAAGTAAGACGTCACTCTAAACAAGGCTCAGTTATCTGGAAATAAATTGTTGCTAAAGTGCAACCTTAAGTGTTTGCACCCTTATTCACTTCCCACCAAGCCAATAACTTCACCGTTACCAGCCCACACTGTCATCAACGTCAAGATTGCGCCGCGCAGGCCACACCTCTGTCCAAAGGTGGAGGCAGGCCCCGTGCCGGAGCGCGACTTCGGAAGACAGTTTGCGTGCCCTTTCAGATAGTGCTGGAGTTTTAAAGTGTTTAGCATTTCAGAACTTGGGAGATGGTGATCCTTCAAGATCAGTAAAATGACTTGTCGTATAATGAGATCCCACGAGAACCAGTAAGTGTGATCGTGTGATGGTACTCTGCTCAGTAGGCTTGTGATTTTGCGTGCACGCTCTCACCAGGAAGACGAACCTCCTAACAGAGTGCAGGCACTAACTAGCTGCCGGTTACGTCTAACTGAACCTAGTAAACTAAATTTTATTCCCCCAGAAATTGGAAGCCTGTGTTTCTTTGTCGCTGTACGCTTTGAACAATTGCCTTAATTTGAATTTGTGTAGATTGTCGGTGTAAATTGACAGGAATCACTTGGAGCCTCTGTTTTATGTGTGTTCGTTCAGCGATCCAGTGGTCGTGTCTCGGAATCTTTCTGAATGCAGTGAGATAGCTTGTTGTTGTAGTTGATTTGGTCTTTTTTTGGAAGCTGCTAGTCTATCTTGAGCAAGCCTTTCTGCCTGCGAGTAGCTACTGTAACCTACAGCCATTTGAAACATTTTCATTTCTTGATGTCACCCTCTACAATCGCCTCTACCAAACTGACAATTCATTGTACCCCAGTATTTGTCCTAACAACCAATCCCTTATTTAAGTCAAGGTGTGTCTAACTTATTTAGCCCCCCATCAGACAAGAGTGAGTTTTCACTAGTTACTAGATCTACCCACGTAATCTTTATAGTTTCTCTGTAGGACTACACATGTTTTTGCTACCTGAAATACTTTCTGGAGGTGGTGGTGTCCAGCTTTAATGTTATTAAGAACTGCATTATGCAATGCACAGCTGTATTAGCATGTTTCATTAGAGACGATCAAATTCGGGTCCAAAACATCCCACCTATGTATATAGCTAGTATTAGTATTGGAGCAAGACACATATAATAACTGTTATTCCACACACAGAAATGGATAAATAAGATGTTTTTGGACCCGATGATGGCACGATCCTAGACCGAATTCGATCGTCTGTAAAAAAAAAAAAAAAATAAATAAATAAATAAATAAAAATAAAAATAAATAAAAAAAACCACTGGTACAGCTGTGTGTTGCATAATGCACTTATTAACGCTTCTGTTACCTTCTGTTCTAAACTGTTCATTGTCCACGTTTCACTTCTGGACAAGGCTACAGACAAATTCCATGAGAAAACAATTCCTAACAGTGAAATCTACATTCTGTGTCAACAAATTCCTCTTCTTGAGGAACTATTTTTGAGCTATAGTGTTTAATCCTCTCTGCTTCGATCATTCTGCTTCTGTTTTGTGCCACTGAATTGATACGACTGGCCTATACATTCTAGCATAGGAATGAGCGAATCCTGATAAAACCATAGTATCGGAGAAACTAATTTTGCGGTTCCCTGGGCCCAGTGCGTGAATATTTGACCCTACAAATGACATACGCCCTTCTTTGGCTAGGGTAGGGTTCTACAAAATATTTTGCACGTGCAGTGAAGCGTACACAGGAGCTACAAAAAGAAGCATTAATGCTCAGCTTAAGTAACACAACAGCTATTGTCGTCTGGGAAACTTACACACTGAAGAGCCAAAGAAACTTTTACACCTGCCTAGTATCGTGTAGGGTCCCCGCCAGCAAGCAGAAGTGCTGCAACATGACGTGGCGGGGACTCGACTAACGTGTGAAGTAGTGCTGGAAGGAACTGACGCCATGAGTCCTCCAGGGCTGTCCATAAACACGTAAGAATACGAGGAGTGGGATCTCTTCTGAACACCACGTTGCAAGGCATCCCAGCTACGCTCAGTAATGTTTATGTCTCGGGTGTTTGGTGGCCAGTGGAAGAAGAGTGTTCCTAGAGCCACTCTGGGGCAATTCTGGACGTGTGGAGTGACGCATTGTCCTACTGGACTTGCCCAAGCCTGACGGAATGCACAACTGACATGAATGGATACAGTGGATCAGACAGGATGCTTATGTACGTGTCACTTCTCAGTGTCATATCTAGACGTATCAGGGGTCCCATATCGCTCCAACTGCATACGCCCCACAGCATTACAGAGCCTCCACCAGCTTGAACAGTCCTCTGCTGACTACAGGGTACATGGTTTCATGAGGTTGTCTCCATAGCCGTACATGTCCATCCGCTCGATAAAATTTGAAACGAGACTCGTCCGACCAGGCAATATGTTTCCAGTAAATGTCGTTATTGAAGGGCACAGGCGAAGCGTAAAGCTTTGTGCCGTGCAGTCATGAAAGGTACATGAGTGGGCCTTCGTCTCCGAAAGCCCATATGGATGATGTTTCGTTGAATGGCTCGCACGTTGACACTTCTTGATGGTCCAGCGTTGAAATCTGCAGCTATTTGTGGAAGGGTTGCACTTCTGTCAAGTTAAATGATTCTCTTCAGTCATCGCTGGTCATGTTCTTACAGGATCTTTTTTCGGCAGCAGCGACGTCGGAAATTTCATGTTTTACTGGATCCCTGATATTGACGGTATTATCGTGAAATGGTCGTAAGGGCAAGTCCCCGCTTCATTGCTACCTCGGAGATGCTGTGTCCCACGGCTCGCGCACCGATTATGACATCACGTTGAAACTCGCTTAAATCTTGATAACCTGTCATTGTAGCAGCAGTAATCGATTTAACAACAGCGCCAGCCACTAGTTGTTTAAATAGACGTTGCCGAACGCAACGCCGTACTCCGCCTACTTACATATCTCTGTATTTAATACGCATGTCCATACCAGTTTGTTTGGCGCTTCAGTGTAAATCCTCAGTAGCAGATAATGCTCTGGGACCAAGGAACCACGAAATTCGTTTCACCGATACTGTGGTGTTATCAAGATCCAATCATTGCTATGCTAGGATGTGAGAGAGGCCACAGAAATTCGAAAACTCAAAAACAGCTTCTAAAGAAAAGAGGAGCGATTTACATCAGACAAGTTGTGAGTGTTGCTGCTAAATAAAGGAAACGACGCCAACTTTTCCCCCCACTACACGCTCCACAGCACAAGAGGTCCCGACTGCACGATCTTAACGTACTAACGGTTTGATGACGTCACAACCCGTCCGTTGCGCCGATCCATAGGAACAGTTCCGCTTACGGAGGTCGTATAAATTTTAAGTGATGACTGAGTTGTAAATAAATACCCCACGTTAATAGCCAGCTGTATGACAGAAGCTGCTTCTTTTTAGCAGTCACATTTTACTCGACCATTTTCGGACGTTGCCGATCATCAACGGTATCTGCGTTACAAAGGACACATTTTTCTTATAATGTGTCACTTAAAGGAAACATAGCAGCGCTTTATGCGTAGCGTAAAGTGTCCCAACATTATATTGAAAGACCAAACCACCTAACAGCTTCTTTTAAAATTTGGCAGCTGACAGGATCACAGTTTACCTGATTACTTCTGCTGGCTTAACTTTGCCCATATGCCATTAATCTTTACCAGCTACCATTTGATGACGTGAGACGCGGGAAACCATTTTTCAGATCAAAGAAACCAATACTTCTATTACAAAAATTTTAAAATTTCGCAGTGCTGAATATTTGAATGGAAGACTCACTATCAGGGGGAGATCTTATAAAGATATGTGTTTAAATCTGTACCAATATTTTGTTGGTTGTCTAGGTAATGAGTAAAGATTATACTTACACTGAAGAGGCCAAAGTGACACAGGACTACGTTGATCCTGCACTGTTCCTGAACTTACCTTCTCAATTGCCGAAATGCAGTGTGTCTGTTTATAAAAAGCCTGTTAGAAATTAAAACAGTACCTAGCGACAGCAAATAATATTTTTATAACTCTTAGAAATATTTTTTTCGGGCAATGGTGAATTCACATTGTTAATTTGTTAGGACTGAAGTTCTAACACTTAATTCATGTACCTACAAAATATGTTTGTGCTGTAATTTGTTTTTTCGCTGACATTTTTACGGTAAGAATAAAGGTATAGCGGCGCGGGATTAGCCGTGCGGTCTGGGCGCTGCAGTCATGGACTGTACGGCTGGTCCCGGTGGAGGTTCGAGTCCTCCCTCGGGCATGGGTGTGTGTGTGTTTGTCCTTAGGATAATTTAGGTTAAGTAGTGTGTAAGCTTAGCGACTGATGACCTTAGCAGTTAATTCCCATAAGATTTCAGACACATTTGAACATTTTTTTAACAATAAAGGGATAAGTCGGCTAAGAGGAAATATATGTCATTTGTGTCGCACCGAATAACCCAAAATGACATGCTGATAACATTTCTGGAATTGTGAATTCATAGCAAAACTAATTGTTTTATAATAGATCATTTATGGGTATACTGTTCAAGGAACCTCAGTCTCATACAAAATTTCGTTTATATAATTTTAACTGTACTAATTGTGAAACACAGTTTCCATTTTGGTCCACTTTCTCCTACGTATAATACACAGCTATATGGGGTGATTCAGCTGTCCCTAGTAATTCGTTTTGCGCAACAATCACCACGCTTGTATCAGTCATGCAGATAGCCTCGTCATCGATATGGGTTCCCTCTCAGTACTTTGTGTGACTGTTAGCAAACGGAATAACACTGGAAAAAGTACAATGGAACATTGGCCATGAGTTAGCTGTATAACATTTTTAGACCAATACATACCTTACTTCAGCTATTCTTATCCAAATGTCTGCACTCTAACTTTTGAGTAAACAGCGGTGTAGTTATGTAGGTTTTGGATGAGCCTGTAAGTTTACTCTATTTATAGTACTTAACCTTTCGCAAATTATTCAGAGGTTACGCTCTGGAAAGTTGTAACTTCCACACATCCCATTTTGATACATCCCACTAATTTCAGTGTTTCCGGCGGTGAAACGCACTTTATAACGGAACGTTTCTGAGCTGTTTAGGAAAGATTAAGTACTATAAACGGGATAAAGTTACCTATATGAGTACACATCTAACTACGCAAAGAAAAATTGGAGACACTTGTGTAAGTATGGCAGAAAGAAAGTATATCTTGATGCAAAAAGTACCGTGTGAAGCATGGCCGACCGACACTTGTAAATTGTAAGGTATGATTCCGTTCGTTAACAGTCAACCAAAGCTGTGAGAGGGAACTTATGTCGACTACGTGACTCTTGACTGTTTGGATACCGTTCCTGGCCGGCCGCGGTGGTCTAGCGGTTCTAGGCGCTCAGTCCGGAACCGCGCTACTGCTACGGTCGCAGGTTCGAATCCTGCCTCGGGCATGGATGTGTGTGATGTCCTTAGGTTACTTAGGTTTAAGTAGTTCTAAGTTCTAGGGGACTGATGACCACAGATGTTAAGTCCCATAGTGCTCAGAGCCATTTGAACCATTTTTGATACCGTTCCTGATGCCGAAGTAATGCAAGCTTCTTAAAACGGGCCGGTAGGGGCAGCTCAGTTACCCTGTATATAACATATATATTTAACATACGAAACAAATTTGTCTTTTGTAATGCAAGTACCAATTGAGACGGGAAATCCCCGAAACTAGTCCAGTAAAATAAAACTGCTACCGACAAGCGGCTTCTGCCAAATACAGTTATTTATGCGAGATATCTGCTGTTGCCACAAGCTGAAGGGCATGACTTGTACAAGACGTACTTACAGTGTCTGGTGATGGTTGCAGCATTAGGAGACGAAACACAGGAGGCGACCTAATGCCAACAAAATAAAATTCACCAAGTACGTAATAATACGTCGCTAGCGTATCGACTCGACGGCCATTCGAACTTTCTGGGAAGAGGATAAAGGCGACTGTGGTACTAATTACGAGCGACCTCGAAGTAGGGTAACCGTAGTATTTAATGCCTCGCCTCCCAGACGCCACTTCCGTTCGACGGGGTCGTATAGTTGGCGATTACGGAGACATTTACGGAGCGGTTGAGGAGCGTCCAGAGGCGCAATGGGCCGCCGCGCTGGAGTGCGCCCCTGTCATCAGGAGACGTCAGCGCCGTAACTGCCCTCTGTGCCGCAGGTCGTTAACCGCTGATGAAGCCGGGATTGTTAACGTGTGTTGTGTAAACCGACGTTACAGCGGCGGCGCGGCGTCTCGGCGTTTACACGTAATTTCCCGGAAGGGCGCTCCACCCACACATATTTCCGAAATGAGTCCGTAATGACAGTGCGGGCAGACGGCAGACGCCCGCGTGTCACCGCGCGGGCGGCCCGGCTGGCCGTGTAGTGGCTGCCATTATCTTACCTGCGCGCCGCTCTACGCGCATCTGCAGTAGGCCGGTAAGCACCTTAGCCCACGGAGCGACGACAGAAAGACGAGGCCCGCTACAATAGCGTTTGGTCTGGCCCCAAATTGTCAGACACGACAAAGCACTCATGAGCGCCCACCGGCAAATACCTTAACTGGAAAGTATGGGTGTCATCATGCCATTCGATAAAGACTAATTCGAGCTGTACAGAGCCATTTTCGCGAGTGTAGTGCAAGCAGTGTAGTAACGCCTACGTTGTTGTTGTTGTGGTCTTCAGTCCTGAGACTGGTTTGATGCAGCTCTCCATGCTACTCTATCCTGTGCAAGCTTCTTCATCTCCCAGTACTTACTGTAACCTGCATCCTTCTGAATCTGCTTAGGGTATTCATCTCTTGGTCTCCCTCTACGATTTTTACCCTCCACGCTGCCCTCCAATGCTAAATTTGTGATCCCTTGATGCCTCAGAACATGTCCTACCAACCGATCCCTTCTTCTGGTCAAGTTGTGCCACATACTCCTCATCTCTCCAATCCTATTCAGTACCTCCTCATTAGTTATGTGATCTACGCATCTAATCTTCAGCATTATTCTGTAGCACCACATTTCGAAAGCTTCTATTTTCTTCTTGTTCAAGCTATTTATCGTCCATGTTTCGCTTCCATACATGGCTAAAATCCATACAAATACTTTCAGAAACGACTTCCTGACACTTAAACCTATACTCGATGTTAACAAATTTCTCTTCTTCAGAAACGCTTTCCTTGTCATTGCCAGTGTACATTTTATATCCTCTCTACTTTGACCATCATCAGTTATTCTGCTCCCCAAATAGCAAAATTCCTTTACTGCTTTAAGTGTCTCATTTCCTAATCTAATTCCCTCAGCATCACACGACTTAATTCCACTGCATTCCATTATCCTCGTTTTGCTGTTGTTGATGTTCATCTTATACCCTCCTTTCAAGACACTATCCATTCCGTTCAGCTGCTCTTCCAAGTCCCTTGCTGTCCCTGACAGAATTACAATGTCATCGGCGAACCTCAAAGTTTTTATTTCTTCTCCATGGATTGTAGTGCCTACTCCGAATTTTTCTTTTGATTCCTTTGCTGCTTGCTCAATATACAGATTCAATAACATCGGGGAGAGGCTACAACCCTGTCTCACTCCCTTCTCATCCACTGCTTCCCTATCATGACCCTCGACTCTTATAACTGCCGTCTGGTTTCTGTACAAATTGTAAATAGCCATTCGCTCCCTGTATTTTACCCCTGCCACCTTCAGAATTTGAAAGAGAGTGTTCCAGTCAACATTGTCAAAAGCTTTCTCTAAGTCTAGAGATACTAAAAACGTAGGTTTGCCTTTCCTTAATCTTTCTTCTAAGATAAGTCGTAAGGTCAGTATTGCCTCACGTATTCCAATATTTCTACGGAATCCAAACTGATCTTCCCCGAGGTCGGCTTCTACCAGTTTTTCCATTCGTCCTACGTATAAGATGCATTTTGGAGTGGAATTAAAATTCAAGATGAAAGGATATCTATGATACGATTCGCTGATGATATTGCCATCCTCAGTGAAAGTGAAGAAGTATTACGTGATCTGCTGATAGGAACGAACAATATAATGCCTACAGAATACGGATGGAGATTAAATCGAAGAAAGACGAAAGTAATTAGAAGTAGCAGAAATGAGAACAGCGAGTAGCTTAACATCAGGACTGATGGAGACGAAGTAGATGGAGTTAAGGAATTCTACTATATAGGCAGCAAAATAACCAATGATGGATGGAGCACGGACGACATCAAAAGCAGACCGGCAAAGCCAAAAAGGGCATTCCTGCCAAGAGAAGTGTACTAGTATCAAATATAGGCCTTGATTTGAGGAAGAAATTTCTTGGAATGTACGTCTGGAGCACATAACTGTATGTAGTGAAACATGGACTGTGGGGAAACCGGAACAGAAGAGCATGGAACCATTTGAGACTTGGTGCTACAGACGTATGTTGGAAATTAGGTGGACTGACAATGTAAGGAATGAGGTGGTTCTGTGCAGAATCGAAGAGGAAAGGAATATATGAAAAACACTGACAAGGAGAAGGGACAGGATGATAGGACATCAGTTAAGACGTCAGGCAATGACTCCACGGTACTGAAGGGAGCTGTAGATGGCAAAAACTGTAGAGGAAGGCAGACACTGGAATACATCCAGCGAAAAACTGAGGGTGTAGATTGCACGTACTACTCGGAGACGAAGAGAAACAACTCGTGGCGGGCTGCATTAAACCAGTCAGAAGACTAATGACCCCCTCGCCCCCCCCAAACAAAAGCGAAACCAGTCACTGAATATGGCGCTACCACACTAGCAGAAATGACGCAACCATAACACAACAAAAAGGCAACAACTCCAGAGCCTAGTACCGGTACAATGGACCACTTACAAGACAAAAGATTACAGTAAACCAAAAGGCGTTTCCCTAGAACGCAGACTGACCAAACTTCGTGCCATATTTGGGCATCATTCACTAAGAAATACACCAGACATAATCTGAAATTTAAAAGGCAAGCCTTATCTTATGACAGTTCGTTATTTAGGCTGAAGGCCCAAAGAATCAGAGCAAACAAGTTAAATTCAAATTGGCTGAAGGCCAAACACTTAAAACTCCACAACATAAATTTTTTAAATACCAAAGGCTTTACGTGAAACAGTTCTTTGAACTAGGCTGAAGGCCCTAAGAGCAAACCAACTCAAACTCAAAATCGGCTGAAGGCCAAACATTTAAAATTCAGCAACATTACAACCTTTAAAATGCCACAGGTCTTACGTGAAACAGCTCTTTAAATTAGGCTGGGAGTCTAAATAATTTTACGCCTTAAGGGAAAAACAACCTTAATTTAAAAAATCAGCTAGAAGCCATACAATTACAAACAACAAGAACAAATTTAAAAAAGGCAGTACACCCAAAGGCGCTCAGATGTTCGAGGGTCGGCCTGGAATACAAACACTAACGCTCGCTTAGGTGAGACAGGCAGTCGGGCTAACCATTCACGATCCGACGACAACCCAACCGACCGACAGTCAACGGACCCACGGACAATATAACTTCCACTTCAAATATATGTGGAATAAAAAAAATTATTCAGACAGTTAAGGGCCACGAAGATTTAATTGTCATGGGGGACTGGAATTCGCACAGCAGGAAGAGAAAGATGAGGAAAAATGGCAGGTGAATATCGACTGGGAGAAAGGAATGAAAGAGGAAGCCGATTGGTAGAATTGTGTACAGAGCATAATTTAACCATCGCAAACACTTTGTTTAAGAGTCATGAAAGAAGGTCGTACACGTGAAAGAGACCTGGAGACACCTGAATGTTCCTGAGTGAAAATATAACGGTAAGACGGCGATTTCGGTTCAAATGGCTCTGAGCACTATGAGACTTAACATCTGAGGTCATCAGTCCCCTATAACTTAGAACTACTTAAACCTAACTAACCTAATGACATCACATACATCCAAGCCCGAGGCAGGTTTCGAACCTGCGACCGTAGCAGTCGCGCGGTTCCTGACTGAAGCGCCTAGAACCGCCAGCCACCGCGGCCGGCGGGGATTTCGGAATCAGATTTTAAACTGTAAGACATTTCCAGGAGCAGATGTGGACCATGATAACATTGTATTGGTTATGAACTGTAGATTGAACCTGAAGAAATTGCAGAAATATAAGAAATTAAGGAGATGGGTGCCTGGATAAGTTGAGAGCACCAGAGGTTGTTGAAAGTTTCACAGGGAGCATTAGGAAACGAATGACTAGAACAGGGGAAAGTAACACAGATACGAGACAACGAAAGCAGTAGAGGATCAAGTAGCTAAAAAGACCAGACCTAGTAGAAATTCTTGGATAACGCAGGAGATATTTAATTTAATTGATGAAAGGAGATTTTTTTAAAAAAATTGGAGCAGATGAAGCAGTTGAAAGGGAATACAAACATATAAAATATGAAATTGAGAAGAAGTGCCAAATGGCTATTAAGTAATGGCTAGAGGACAAACGGTAAGATTTAGAAGCGTATTTCACTAGGGGAAAAACAGATACCGCCTACAGCAAAAAGTAAAGAGGTCATCGGGGAAAAGAGAAGCAGCTGTGTGAATATCAAGAATCAGTCCTAAGCAAGAATGGGAAAGCAGAAAAGTTGAAGGAGTATTTAGACGGTCTACATAAGAGGCATATTGTAGAAAGGGAAGACTACGTAGATGAAGATGAGATGGGAGATATGATATGGTGAGAAGAATTTGTAGAGCACTGAAAGTCATAATTCGAAACAAGGCCACGGGAGTAGATTACATTCCGTCGGAATTACTGATACACTTGGGAGAGCCGGCAATGACAAAATTATTCCATCTGGTATGCAAGATGTATGAGAGAGGCGAAATACACTCAGACCAAGAAGAACGCAGTAATTCCAATTCTGAAGAAAGCAGGAGTTCGCAGGTGTGAAAATTACCAAACTATCACTTTAGTAAGTAATCGTTGCAAAGTACTAACACGAATTCTTTGCAGAAGAATGAAAAAACTGGTAGAAACTGACCTCAGGAAAGATCCATTTGGACTGCAGAGAAATGTAATAACATACAAAGCGATGCTGTCGCTGCGACTTACCTTAGAGGCTAGGTTAAAGAACGGCAAACCTATGTTTATAGCATTTGTAGGCCTAAAAACAGCTTATGACAACGTTGACTGGATGACCCTCTTTGAAATTCTGAAAGTACAAGGGGTAAAATACAGGGAGCGAAAGGCTATTTACAACTTGTACAAAATCAAGATGGGAGCTATAAGTTTCCGGTGTTACCCCGCTGCTGCCGGCAGCGGTGGCCGAGCGGTTCTAGGCGTTACAGTCTGCTAAGGTCGCAGGTTCAAATCCTGTCTCGGGCATGGATGTGTGTGATGTCCTTAGTTTAGTTAGGTTTAAGTAGTTGTAAGATCCAGGGGACTGATGACCTCAGACGTTAAGTCCCATAGTTCTCATAGCCATTTGGACCATTATTGTTACTCTGCTCTCCCGATTAGATTCCATTGCTTAAGGCTACGTTGGAAGCTTTTTGCCTTGCATCTGGTGCCTGAATCAATGAAGGTAAATGTCGGTTGATGAAATTACAGTGACAGCATTACGCTGTCATTTCGTGGGTGACGGTGGTCGATAGATGTAAACCTTGGATATTCGTAATTAATCGTTCTCCACTCCAAATAGCTGCACTTAATTGATGACAGTTGCGGATAACGTACAAAGTGGAATCCTGAAACATAAACCCCTTTCCCTTGCCCTGTTTTACAAAGTTCGGATCCTGGATACCTAAGTCTTGTACAAAGTGTATTACATTGCTCAGATCTTTCACCTTCTCACAATGATGACTAGGGAATTTAAACAGCTGACCAGTCGTTTTTAAGGAAGCATCACATTTCTCGATTGTGGTACCAGGTGGTTGCGTGTGCACATTCTTTAGGGAGATTAGGACTTCCAGATATTCAAAGTGAAGCGTCTGCGTTATTTACTCTGCGCATCGTGTTTGCTATATCTCACGCAATCCACACATTCACGTGTCGGTTATTTAGCTGTGTTCATCCACGTGTCGATGTTGCCAATTGAATTTCCAGTTAAAATATGAGCGTGAATTTTATATTGCTATCAGTTATTTGGGGGCTGATATTCCACAGGGTTGGCAAGAAGTCCTGGATGGCAATCAGCACCTGAAGGTTGTGGCCGATGTGAGCGGTGATATCGGTGTCCAGACACCACACACGCCAAAACACAGGCGGCAACCCTACCGACCACTGCACGGTTTCTTTCTTCGGCTCCCTACACACCATCCTGCGTATCCACTCCAAGTTCCTAACTGCCTCCCCTTTTCACACCGCGTTGCCCCATCTATATCCTGCAACCTCACTTGTTGCCAATGTACCACTAGCGCTCTCTGTCAATCCTTCCTCATACACCAGCCAGCCAATTCTGCATGCGAGGATCGTGAACCAGGCAACTACTAATATATGGAATCGAGAACAATGGATCATGTTCCCCAATCAAAAACTCTAAACACCCCAACTACCCGTTTTTGTCAAACAAGAAACGGAAAATTTGGCTTCATTCCTTGACCTGGGAGACATACACTCTTCAAACCTTCCTAGTACCAATGTTATGTACTAAGACGCTGACTAGGTTAAGAATCTGGATAACCGCCCAAGGTTCTACAAAGCAGGGTGCCAGTTTATAAAAATTGGGGTCTTAGATCGACCCCCTGAGCAAGGTTTGAGGCGGAAACCTTATCACCAGCCCACACCTTAATCTCGCTTCGCCCCTGATTGTAACAGCGTGTGTGCCTCTGATGTGCGACACCAGTACTTCGTTGCGCTCACATCCATTCTCCAGAATGAGGCCAGGTGCCCCTTTACCAGAGAGCAGGTCATTAACTGACCACAGGCTGGCCAAGGGTGAGTTGAGACGATGATCAAACACAAACATCAGGGAAGTGGGAGAAGGAGTGTGTGTGTTAAAGGGCTTCATATGAGGCGGAATTAAAACCCAAATTTAAGCCATGGTACCACAGAACCCCATTAGTTGCATGAATGAGAATGAAAAATAATGAAGGCTGCCTTCAGATTGTGATTCACTCTCATTTCAAATGAAGGTTGAAGATAATGTGGCATATACACGGAGTGTTGCCGAAGCAGAATATTTTAAACTGTTGTAAAAGGAAGGCAGGAGCATTATCACTGACAATTGTACGCGAAAGGGCAGATATCGAAAATATTCCCGACAAATGACATATATACGTAACCCAGCGGTCACCCCACTACCGGTTATTAACCAGACAAACCCGGAGAAGGCATCAATCATGATCAAATGTACCAGTTTCTATTATGACTACGTGGCAGAGGACTGGCATGATCGACAAAGAGCTTGTCCGTGGGAAAGTGCTGTCTTCAAAATTGTAAAAATCCCATACGGGTATCAAAATTGGATTTAGCAGTTGTACATTTATGCTACTCCCGTATGAAACATATATATATATATATATATATATATATATATATATATATATATATATATATATATATATATATATATATTTGTAATGGGTAGGACAAGAAATGCCCTAACTTCACTGAGAGTCCGACTGATTCCTAAATGCCCTCCAACCACAGACTTGTATAAGAAACGGAAAACGGCGGCAACTAAGTCTCCCGGAACACAGACCTTGGCCTGATTATCCCACTTGACGTAAAAGAACAGTATTTCCTTTTGTACATTAGATCCCGTCAATGATTTGCCGCTTAATATGTCTTACTTTATCTAACACAGAGGTTGTTCTTGGTCTTGTTCACGCTCCAAGTTATTGAATAACTGTGGGACCTCCGGTTACACCCCAGGAACCAAACTTGTTTCCTCTATTTCCTGTTCCTCACTGTGGTAACCACACTCTTGCTCAAACATTCGACTCAGTGCGTCATCCATGGTGTTCTCGGTTCCGCTAGTATGCTAAATTAATTTTTGGAAGGCTTCATAGTAAAAGCAGCTGCTGAAAGCAACTCAAAGCTTCCTCCAGATGTTGAAAACTTTCGAAGGCGGTATCACAAACGACCATACCATTTAAGTAACGATTAACTCATTTGAATTTTAGATCTCCCTGAACATAATCCTAAAGTGTGGAGAGAACAAAAACTGTTGATAAGCCAAATGGTACAATGTTAAATTCCAATAAATTACAATCTGTACAAAGCGCCCTCACCTGCCAGAATCTTCGACCAGTGAGCTCTTGTGGCAGGCCTTATTAAGGTCGGGAACAGAAAGAAAAGGAGCACCAGAAAACCAGTGGTTCAAGATCAAAAGACAACCTTCTACAAACAACCACCAGTCGATATTCAGGTCCCTGGCCATTCAGAACTAAAAAGATGGGAGAGGCTCAGTAACCCTATCACAGACCATCTGCTCCTCCAGGTGTCGCAATGTTTTCATTTTGGGTGGTGACGACTTTTAAGAGGTCGGACGCACAGGGACATCGGCGTCAAGGTGGGTCCTACATTGAATCCTACTGATAACAACTAATTTGGCGGTTGGGGCATTCGGGAAATCGCTGAGAGTCACCAAGATGACTTACCATAAATTTACAACCATGCACAGTTAAGGCGTCGGTCCCTGTGATCGGAATACATTGCCACACTTTGAAGTTTTTTTCGTGGTAGAACTTAAAAGAAAACTTCCTATCCATACAACTCAAGTTAAAGCCAATCATAGCCCAAAATAATCTAAACACAAAGCTGCTTCACTAAGGCGTATTGAACTGTCCAAGATAACCCCTGCTTAACAGTATTCCCGTTACAGCGACCAATCAGTGGCAAAGCCTGCTCATTGGCAGTACGACGTGTCTGCAACACTGCTTGTAGGCTAGGAAGCTTAGAAATGCTGCAATTGCGAATATATCAATCGCTGTCAACCAATGAGAGGCTACTGACTGAATCAATTAAGGCACACATGGGTTCATGATTTACTCCAGTGCCAACAATTGGTACCCTTGATGACTGCACAACACAAAGGTTTACGCCTTGCCTGGATCCGTTAACAGCTAAATTCGGTTGCTGATGATTGGAAACATGCTGCCTATCTCGTTTCAAACCGTATCGAGCTGATGGACGTGTACCTCATGAATCCGTGGACCTTGCATGTCAGCAGGGGACTGTTCAAGGGGTGGAGGCTCTGTAATGGTATGGGGCGTGTGCAGTTGGAGTGATGTGGGACCTCTGATACGTCTAGATACGACTGTTGACAGGTGACACGTACGTAAATATCCTGTCTGATCACATTCTTCCATTCATATCCATTGTGTATTCCGACAGACTTCGATAATTCCAGCAGGACAATGCAGAACCCCACACGTCCAGAATTCATACAGAGTGGCTGCAGGAACATTCTTCTGAATTTAGACATTTCCGCTGGTGAACAAACACCCCAGACATGAACATTATTGAGCTTATCTGGGATGCCTTTTGAAAGTGCTGGTCAGAAGAGATCTCCACCCCCTCGTACTCTTACGGATTTATTGACAGCCCTGGAGGAGTCATTGTGTCGATTCCCCCCAGAACTACTTGAGACATTAGTCCAGTCCATGGCACATCGTGTTGCGGCACTTTTGCGTGCTCGCGGGGACGCTACACGAAATTATTCAGGTGTACCAGTTTCTTTGGCTGTTCAGTGTCCAATACTTTCATGACCTTTGTAACTCTTCAATGTGTACTAAACTCAAGTCCTGGAGTAGGCAGAGACTGGGACTGGTCAATTTAGCAAAAGGTTCTGATACTGCTTGCTCTTTGTCAATTTAAGAACCTTCAACATCGCAGTGCGTCAGCAATCGTTGGTTTTTTAATATCTTTTTCAATTCCTTTATAATCACTTTTTTCACCAGCTGGGTTACGTTGTTGAACCATAATAACTCCTTCCTGCGACCCCAAGTAATTAAAATTCAGTTGTAACTCTGTGGCCTACGTGAGGAGCTTCCAGAGGGAGAGTCTGTGTTCCGTACTGATTTCTAGTTGTTTCAGATCACGAAGCCTATAAGACATATGTTTAATCCGGGCCTGAGTGCTATAACTCTAGATACGTGAAGGTCTGCTAGCTTGCAAAGTTTCGACACTACGATGCATACCAGAAAGAGATGCAGCACAATAGGATAAGGTTGGACTTTCCTCCCCAATGCACTGCGGAGTCGACTGTAAAGGACTGTCCAACACACTGCATAACCGCGCAGCAAGCTCCACCACCTTACTCAAGAGTTGCTTGCCGTATTATTTTTAGTTGATATGCCAGCTGCTCCTTCTCTAAATAATTTACTCCCTAACTCCCTTGTACCTCTAGGGGTCCAATTCCAGATTACAGTAGCATTTGGCAACAAACGTAAATATGTGTACTTGGCAATAACACGCTAGTAAAACTATGAATGACGCCGAACGACCGCAGAACAAAGAGCCATGTCTGTATTACCATTGAAATGACCGTCGGAAGGAGACAACACAAGTGTCAAGGCTGTGGAGTGAGATCCCAATAAATTTTAGATTTAAGAAAACATGTGCGCCTCGTGCTGGCCAAAGGATCTGTCAATAACAATTTATCTCTTCAAAACAATGTAAAAGAAATGTGATGTTCTAGAAAAATCCACACCTGATGCTTACTAAAACATCTGCCAATAACTATTTACCTTTTCAACTTAATTTGAATAATATATGAACCAAGTACTTTACATGTGAACGTGCGACCTCAGTAAAATGTTTTTACATGTGAACGTATGACTTCAGTAAAATGCCCTGAATATGTGACGGTTTTTATAGACAACTTTGACCCCAGAAGTAATCTAGAGCGCTAACTGACCAAGGTTTCATAAACACATTAAAGAGTAGGGAATGTTTACGTTGCGGAACGGGAAAAAATGGAGGTCTGGATGAATATTCGAATGAATTTAATGTCACAATTACTTCTCGAATTTCCGTGAACGTGTAACTGATCTTACTTGCTGCTGGACCAAGTATTGTGAGGATGTGAGCCACAGTCTGATAGCTTGTCACGTATCTGCACAAGAACATAAATTATCATAATCCTGCCGAACATGATCTGATAAATTGCAAATAAAAATGGTTCAAATGACTCTGAGCATTATGGGACTTAACATCTGTGGTCATCAGTCCCCTAGAACTTTGAACTACTTAAACCTAACTAACCTAATGACATCACACACATCCATGCCCGAGGGAGGATTCGAACCTGCGACCGTAGCGGTCACGCGGTTCCAGACTGTAGCACCTAGAACCGCACGGCCACACCGGCCGGCCAAATTGCAAATAGTTTCGGAGCCTGTAACACCGAAAATGCAGATAAAATACCTTCTGCACCACCCAAAATTTTCGACGTTTAATTTCCGTTGGAAACTAGTACTGTACTTTTGATTCTGAAGCAATATGCTGTATTACACGAACTATATTTAATAAGCAATTGATGTAAAAGTGTATTTATTTCTATTTGCATATAATTGACTCTGTGTGTAATGAAAATATTGTAAATTGTTGGGTAATAGCCGAGGGAACTTCATTTAATGTATTGATAGCAATGACGAAATGGTAGTAGCTGCGCCGTTATTTATTTTTGCGTATGGAGACTTTATTAAAGAACCGACGGTTACAAAACAGTCCACTAACAACGCAACATAAAAATAACTTGCAATAGTAAAACTTGTGGGGAACCTGTGTTGTCATTGTCCTCAGACATTATTACCAAACAACCCCGAGTGTCGAGAGGAATACAAAATTGATTAACTATTTATTGCCGATTTTATGTGTTTGCTAATGACCAGTTTCAGTCTAAATTTTCTGCCACCGTTCATTCTCGTATTGCATAACAGAGGCTACTTAAAGTAAAGATGCAGCGCAAATTTAAAGTGCCCAATTTCATTTAATCTGTATTTGGCTTAGCGAGTGACTTAAAATAACAGTAAAATACAAACCAAGCCGACAGAAAAGTAAAATCAATTGCTCATTCGCTTAAATTAAATTCACTTTTATCTTTCAATAATCAAAAATAAGTTTCTTGTCTTTTTCTAAATTTTGCATTACGTTGCACTGAGGTTATTGAAAGCCATTTTTTGGATAAGAAAGTTTCAGCTAAGCCAGTAATTTATTTAACCAGTAACGCCATTTAATTTTACTTTCAAAATTTAGTATTTCAGAATAAGTAACTGCAATCTCATTGATTTCTGCATAATTTGATTTCTGCGAAGTATTGTGTTGTGGAAAAGCGTGACAACATTCTGTTGCCACGTCATTGACTATTTGCTCAAATTTCTTTGCCTTTGTCAAGATTCTGGAGATTCATTGCCCTAGCCGGCTGACGGCCGTTTAATTATCTCATGTTTAGCTAATCAGTATCTTCTTTGTGTTATCAACTGTTTTTGTAGTAAATATTAAGTGGTACCCTACCACCCCCTCCCCTCCCCTCTCTCCCCCCCCCCCTCCCCCCTTTGGTGCTGTTCGTGAAAGATTGCACTATATTCCACCCATTTAAATATTTAGGTTTAGAATAGGCATTATTTTCTTTCGGCAACGATGGCCTTCCCCACTTCAAAATTTCATTAGGCATATGCGAAAAGGCTTCTCCTGATTGCGTCATGGCTTCACATCGATTAATATTTCTACTGTAGGTAGTTTTCTCAATAAAGTTCGTGCTAAAATTAAGTACAGAGTAGAAACTGAATAAACAACCAGCAACAGAGTTTTTATAATAGATATGATTAAGTGAATAGTGAAGGAAAATAAATAGTAGATGTTAAGACTCTGAAATTATTGGTATATCTGAACACTCCTTAAATAAGGAGATAATTCAGAGGCTTCCTTTACCAGGATACAGGTTGGCTGGCAGCTTTTCGAGGAGCTCTTTGCGGTGTGGGGGAGTAGCCATGTATGTCAAAAACGGCATCCCATTTGAGTCAATTGATGTTTCAAAGTACTGCACTGAAAAGGTGTTTGAATGTTGTGCAGGTGTGGTTAAATTTAATGGAGCTAAACTTCTATCTGTTGTTATTTATAGATCCCCAGACTCCGATTTCACAACATTTTTGCTAAAGATAGAGGAGGTTCTTGGTTCACTTTATAGGAAATACAAAAAGTTAGTCATATGTGGTGACTTCAACATTAATTGTATAAGTGATTATGCAAGGAAGAGGATGATGGTAGACCTCCTTAATTCATATAATCTTATGCAAACCGTATTCTTTCCAACGAGAGTGCAAGAGAACAGTAGAACAACCAAAGACAACATTTTTGTTCATTCCTCATTACTAGAAGGGCATTCTGTTAGCAAAAAGGTGAATGGCCTTTCAGATCATGATGCACAAATTTTAACTCTAAAAGATTTTTGTGCTGCAACACGTGTTAAATATAGTCATCAGCTGTTTAGGAAAGCTGGTCCAGTTGCTGTAGAGACCTTTGTAAACCTTATCAAGGAACAAGAGTGGCAAGATGTTTATAGCGCTGATCAGTAGACGATAAATATAATGCTTTTCTCAAGACTTTTCTCGTGCTCTTTGACAGTTGCTTTCCATTAGAACGTTCAAAACAGGGTACTAGCATAAACAGGCAGCCTGGGTGGCTGAGTAGAGGGATAAGAATATCTTGTAGAACAAAGTGGCAATTATATCAAAACGTTAGAAACAGCCAAAATCTAAATGCAGCAGCCCGTTACAAACAGTATTGTAAGGTGCTTAAAAATGTTATTAGGAAGGCGAAAAGTATGTGGTATGCAAATAGAATAGCTAAGTCTCAGGATAAAATTAAAACCATATGGTCAGTCGTAAAGGAAGTGGATGGTCTGCAGAGACAGGTCGAGGATATAGAATCAGTGCGTAGTGGGGATGCCCGTGTTACTGATAAGTCACATATATGTACAGTAATTAATAATCACTTTCTGAATATAGCAGGTGAACTAAATAGAAACCTAGTCCCAACAGGGAATCATATAGCGCTCTTAGAAAAAAGTGTTCCGAGACTGTTACCTGAAATGCTCCTCCATGATACTGAAAAGAGGGAGATTGAGTTAATAATTAAATCACTAAAGACAAAGAACTCTCATGGATTTGACGGGGTATCTAGCAGAATACTGAAGTATTGTTCTATGTATGTTAGCCCAGTACTTAGCCATATCTGTAACTTTTCCTGACCGATTAAAGCACTCGGTAGTGAAGCCACTTTATAAAAAGGGAGACATTGATAATGTTGACAATTTTAGACCTATTTCTATGCCACCAGTGTTTGCTAAAGTTATCGAGAAGGTTGTATATACAAGGTTATTGGAGCATTTAAATTCACATAATTTGCTGTCAAATGTTCAATTTGGTTTTAGAAATGGTTTAACAACTGAAAATGCTATATTCTCTTTTCTCTGTGAGGTTTTGGACGGATTAAATAAAAGGTTGCGAACGCTAGGTGTTTTCTTTGATTTAACGAAGGCTTTTGACTGTGTTGACCACAAAATATTACTGCAGAAGTTGGACCATTATGGAGTAAGGGGAGTAGCTTACAATTGGTTCGCCTCTTACTTTAAGAACAGAAAGCAGAGGGTAATTCTCCGCAATATTGAGAGTGGTAGTGATGTTCAGTCTCAATGGGGCACTGTTAAGTGGGGCGTTCCCCAAAGGTCGGTGCTGGGGCCACTGCTGTTTCTTATTTATATAAATGATATGCCTTCTAGTATTACAGGTGATTCAAAAATATTTCTGTTTGCTGATGACACCAATTTGGTAGTGCAGGATCTTGTGTGTAATATTGAAACAGTATCAAATAATGTAGTTCATGAAACAAGTTCATGGCTTGTGGAAAATAATTTGATGCTAAATCACAGTAAGACTCAGTTTTTACAGTTTCTAACTCACAGTTCAACAAGAACCGATATTTTGATCAGACAGAATGGGCATATTATAAGCGAGACGGAACAGTTCAAGTTCCTAGGCGTTTGGATAGATAGTTAGCTGTTGTGGAAAGCCCATGTCCAGGATCTTGTTCAGAAGCTAAATGCTGCTTTATTTACCATTAGAACAGTATCTGAAATAAGTGACACTTCAACACGAAAAGTAGTCTACTTCGCATATTTTCATACGCTTATGTCGTATGGTATTATTTTTTGGGGTAATTCTTCTGATTCAAAAAGGGTATTTTTGGCTCAAAAACGGGCTGTTCGAGCTATATGTGGTGTAAGTTCGAGAACCTCTTGTCGACCCCTATTCAATAGTCTGGGAATTCTGACATTGCCCTCACAGTATATATTTTCTTTAATGTCGTTTGTTGTTAGCAATATTAGCCTATTCCCAAGAGTTAGCAGCTTTCACTCGGTTAATACTGTGCAGAAATCCAATCTGCACGTGGAATGCACTTCCTTGACTCTTGTGCAGAAAGGAGTGCAGTATCCTGCTGCATCCATTTTCAATAAGCTACCACAAGAACTCAAAAATCTTAGCAGTAGCCCAAACTCTTTTAAGTCCAAACTGAAGAGTTTCCTCATGGCTCACTCCTTCTATTCTGTCGAGGAGCTCCTGAAAGAGCTAAAAAATTAAGCAACTTCCAGTGTTACATAGTTGATTTTCTTTATTTAAACTTACGACTTGTCACCTGAATATATTTCTTTATATTTCATTTTATCTTATTTCTAGTATCGTGTTATAATTTCATGTATTGACTCGTTCCATGACCATCGAGACTTCTCTTTAATCTGGTCCCATGGAACAATAAATAAATAAATAAATAAATAAAATAAGACCCAGTTCAAAAGAAGTAACACAAGGAAGATTGTATGCACGGAGGGTCATGTCGTTTTGAACGAAACAAACGAAAATTCTAGAGACATAAGCAAATCGTACAGGTGAACGACAGACGAACCGATACAGTACGACGTGCATGAACCACGATCAACGTCTTTGAACATGGCAAGTTAGGTTTGAACGCAAGTGGTTCCAAGTCGTTCCCAAGACGCTGGAAACAAAACATTACACTCAGCTGCAAGTGGAAGCCGCCACCTCGAAGCTCGTCGCATGACAACGGCCGTCAGAAAGTAACCTCAAAGCAAACACCCAACACCCATAAGGAAACTGCCACGCCAGTCGTCCGTAGCAAAAGGCGGAAGCAGCAAACGCCGACAGCAGAATTAGAACGCTCTGTCCTTCATTCAACGGGACTGACAAGCAGGCTACACACTGGCCAACGAGCCTTCACTCGACTTGTCGAACACACTAAAACATATAGAAGGCGAATTCTGAGTCGCAAGTCTGTTGCAAGAATATTCTGCACCACGTTAGTCCTCGGGAGCGACGACGGCGACATTACTGAATCGCTGCAATTGCCCGTCCGTTCTATGAGTGTAGGGAAGGCAGTCGCGTTTAAAATACCGCAGGACACGATTCGCGGTACGTCCCCAGTGGCTGCCAGCTTGACTGACACGGCCCTAATTGCTGGGCACGCCCTGTGCGGCTGTAGCTGTCCGTCAACTCCAGCGCTTCCCGAATGTGAGCCCGCCCGACGTCGAAAAGAAACCGCCACAAAAAGCACAGAATTGGAACCATTAAATATCTAGTTGTTGACCTCCATTTTCGTGGTTGCTTTGCTTTCATCGGTAGACTGTTCTGTTAGATATGTGTTGATTACACAGGAGTCTTGTTACTGCAGACTTTTGACAAAAGCCTAAAGCTTCTCGTTCATCAGTTAACGGCCCCCTTATAGCCGAGCATGGCTTAACACATTAAAAATGTTTCTGTTCGAATTTAATCGAATAATGATAATAATTGTAATACTATTAATAACAACTTTATTCTTATTTTGTATTTATTTATTCAAGCTGATCGGATTAGACTACATCTCTGTCTTAAATTGGACCAGGGCTTTACAATTAAAACGTTTCTTACATTCTGGTTGCTTAGGAACGGACAATACTTTTAGTAGGATAGACAGTAATAAAATGGCATTATGAAATTACAAAAGTATTTCCTTGTATGTTATGAGAATGTGTAAACATTACTGAATAAGAACAATTAAGTAATACTATTACTGCTGTTGCTGCTGCTCCTACTAATACTAATACTACTAATAATAATAATAACAGTGACAGTAGCAGACGCTAAACTTGTTTATAGCTGCTACAGAATTGATATTTCTGAGACAGTGAGTTCCGAGGGAACAATTTTAGATAGTATGTACCAGTTACAAGCTTTCCAAAATAAATAAGATCTGGTTCCAAAGAAGGATACGTAGTTGTTAACTAGTGCAAATGGGAACAAAGCCAAACATTATTTTTGCTATAGAAGATGCATCGTTAGCTATCTTTTGAATAATAGCAGTAGCGAAAGAAAGAGTTACAAGAGTCCACTGGGGTTACGAGCTACAGTTTATGAGTCGCTGATATGCACTGAATATCCCTCTAGATATGGAAATCAACCCACTACGTTTCAGATGTGTCGTAGTAATGTAAGAGCAATAAAGCGGAACTGAAGGATGGCAATGACATGTGAACCGTAGGTGTGAGTCTTGTTTGAAATTAATAAATAGCTACTGGAATGAAACAGGAATTCAGGAACATTATGATAATTTAGTCGCATATAACATTGGTCAAAAGTATATGTCTCATTCTCTCTCCGGGAAGCAATGAAGGCTACACCCTTGTTTATGAAGTAATTACATTATCGTTTGGGTGAGCGTTATGGCTCATAAAGGAATTGAAATTGCTGTTGTAACAAAGCTTCACACAGAATCTAATTGAATTTATTAGTGGCGATATTTTGATGATGATTATTTCCTCGATTTGATAAGTGTGATAAATAAGTATGCTAGAGAACAACAAAGTCATGGCCAAGAGTACGGGGACATAGCACGACCATTTAAAACGATGAGGTCAAAACGCGGCTAATCCCACGCGAGTGTTTCCTGCTTGCCACACTGCTGTGTAAACTTACACGAGTTAAGTGGAGCCGAGATGAGAAGAGGTGCAGCGAGTGTTGTACTGCCAAGTGGCGAAGCACCAGCTCCTGTGTTACTCGAGTTCCTCTGGAAAAGGATAGCTCAAAAAGACTCCTGCTTCAATGTTCTCTAAAGAAGACCCCGTCCCAAATATCTCTAAAAACTGGCGCTCCCTCAAGATGCCGCCAAAGACTGCTGGTAAAACTGTCTAAATGAATATCTCCACCTCTGCCAACGGTGAATCTCCTCTCAAATATGGTGTGCTCATTATACAAAATAGTCTGGTTCCTTTTTGGGAAATTGTGAGTGTCAACGAATGGTAAGCAACCACTCTCATAGTTCGCGAGCTCCGACCAATCGTAACACAGTCTTACTTTACCTCCTATACTCCAGATGAACTGTGTATATAATAGCGGCCCCAGCGAGGAGTCAGCAACTTACAAAGCTGGCCCTAACGGTGGCGTTTCGTTCTTCCCACGTCCATCTACGTCTACGTTTATACTCCGCAAGCCACCCAACGGTGTGTGGCGGAGGGCACTTTACGTGCCACTGTCATTACCTCCCTTTTCTGTTCCAGTCGCGTATGGTTCGCGGGAAGAACGACTGCCGGAATGCCTCCGTGCCCGCTCGAATCTCTCTAATTTTACATCCGTGATCTCCTCGGGAGGTATAAGTAGGGGGAAGCAATATATTCGATACCTCATCCAGAAACGCACCCTCTCGAAACCTGGACAGCAAGCTACACCGCGATGCATAGCGCCTCTCTTGCAGAGTCTGCCACTTCAGTTTGTTAAACATCTCCGTAACGCTATCACGGTTACCAAATAACCCTGTGATGAAACGCGCCGCTCTTCTTTGAATCTTCTCCATCTCCTCCGTCAACTCGACCTGGTACGGATCCCACACTGATGAGCAATACTCAAGTATAGGTCGAACGAGTGTTTTGTAAGCCGCCTCCTTTGCTGATGGACTACATTTTCTAAGGACTCTCCCAATGAATGTCAACCTGGCACCCGCCTTACCAACAATTAATTTTATAAGATCATTCCACTTCAAATCGTTCCGCACGCATACTCCCAGATATTTTACAGAAGTAACTGCAAGCAGTGTTTGTTCCGCTATCATATAAGCATACAATGAAGGATCCTTCTTTCTATGTATTCGCAATACATTACATTTGTCTATGTTAAGGGTCAGTTGCCAGTCCCTGCACCAAGTGCCTATCCGCTGCAGATCTTCCTGCATTTCACTGCAATTTTGTAATGCTGCAAGTTCTCTGTATACTACAGCATCATCCGCGAAAAGCCGCATGGAATTTCCGACACTATCTACTACGTCATTTATATATATTGTGAAAAGCAATGGCCCCATAACACTGCTCTGTGGCACGCTAGAGGTTACTTTAACGTCTGTAGACGTCTCTCCATTGATAACAACATGCTGTGTTCTGTTGCCTAAAAACTCTTCAATCCAGCCACACAGCTGGTTTGATATTCCCTAGGCTCTTACTTTGTTTATCAGGTGACAGTCCGGAACTGTATAGAATGCCTTCCGGAAGTCAAGGAAAATGGCATCTACCTGGGAGCCCGTATCTAATGTTTTCTGGGTCTCATGAACAAATAAAGCGAGTTGGGTCTCACAAGATCGCTATTTCCGGTATCCATGTTGATTCCTACAGACTAGATTCTGGGTTTCCAGAAATGACATGATACGCGAGCAAAAAACATGTTCTAAAATTCTACAACAGATCGACGTCAGAGATATAGGTCTATAGTTTTGCGCATCTGCTCGACGACCCTTCTTGAAGACTGGGACTACCTGTGCTCTTTTCCAATCATTTGGAACCTTCCGTTCCTGCGGTACACGGCTGTTAGAATGGGGGCAAGTTCTTTCGCGTACTCTGAGCTACGAAGCGATCTTGTCTTGCCTAGGCACACGGAGTCGCACGATTTTACCACCTGCCGCCTGGACACCTCCATCTATTATACAGATGGTCGATAGCAATTTGAAGATTGTCTACAGAAAATATTGTGGCGTCTCGGAAGTGCGGAGGGCAACAGGTGGACCACAGCAGCCCAGGCGCGGTCACTACGAGGAAACGCTATTCCCGTCAAGAAGGGAATCCGCCGGCCCATCTGATGCACCGTGGCGGAACGGACCACGGTCCTCGCCTGCACAGTGGCTTGTGGGCAACTGGTTACACGGCCGTTAAACTGGACTTCAGTCCTGTCCTGATGGCCCACCCTGCCTACTGCTCTGCTGTCCTGCCCTCCAACTACACAGATACTCCTACAGCAAGATGTATTAAAATTAGGACTGGCTAGTGTTGTAATCGCGACCGGAACTGTCGCGGGGTGCCCGAGAACGAAGGGCGGCGGGGCAAAACGGAGAGCGGCCCGCGCACAAACGAACGGAAAGGACGGACAAAAAACAATGGCGGACGATCGAGCGAGACCTTACGACGACAACACTAAAGAAGCAACGGGGTGACAGAGACAACCAAACGAATCGAAGATGTCCACTATTAACGAAAACAGAGAGCGGTAAACACGCTGTCTGTTGGTCTGTTGCCGAGGCGGTATGTCAAAAGATCCACTGGCTGAGCTGTTTTTTTTTTCCTTGAAATTTGATTCACCCCCCCTCCCCCCCCAAGGGGGCGGGCTGGCAGCAGCTTAGTACGCTGCTCTACAGCCTACAGACTTTTTAAAAACGTAAGAAGAAAAGAAACAAGAAAACCAGGCGATAAAACGGTGACTAAAATTGGAAAACGGCGGAAAATTGTGGAAAGTTAAAACGTAAAGCAAAGGAGTTGGCAATGTTAATAAAATACACAGGAATCAGACAAGTAACACAGTAGATACACAATTTAAAAAAAACATGGCGACAGTCTGGTATCTGTTCCCAAGAGATAAAAAATCACACCCAGTGACAGTATGATGGCCGTTCGCAACACTTCCCAAAAGACACACAACACGGAACACTCAGTGTAAAACACAGCACAAAAATGTCGGCACAAGGAAGACAATCCCTAGCCAAGAGCAGAAACGGGGGGGGGGGGGGGGGAGGCACCTGGATGAGGGGGAAAGCAAGGAAGGAGGAGAGGAAAAACCAAAGGGGAAGGAACCAAAGGAGGGAGAGGACTCATAAGGAGGGAGAGGGGCAGGGCAGACGCGAGAGGGAATGGGAAAAGGCAGAGGAGGGAAATGCAGAAGGACTTGGGGGAGAGAACGGGGACAGAGAGAGAGTAGGTGGGGGAAAAAAGAGGATGGAAAGGGGGGAGAGGGAGCCTAGGAAAAGGACAGCGGCAAGGTGGGGGAGTGAGGATAATAGTTGACACGAGGGATAAATGGAGGGAGAGAGGGCATCATCCGGAAAGGGAGTTGATGGAAGCCACCTTGGGAAAGGAGATGAAAGGTGTAGAGAGGGAGGGTAGGGGGGACACAACAGTGAAGACGTGGCAGGGGGCGGGGATGGGAGAGGAGAGGAGCAACCAGGGGGTGAGGGGGATCAAGGCGGGGGGAGGTGGAGAGGATGTGGACATGTTCGAGGAATAGGAGGAGATGGGGGAAAGGAATGAGGTCATAGAGGATCCGCGTGGGGGACGGGAGGCGGAGTGCATGACGCTCAAGGATCTGGAGGGACTGACAGAATTTGGGGGCTGGCTGAGCGAGGGGCAGGCGCTTAAATACACGATCGCGGGCTCCGCTATTGGCCGCTGGGACGATGTGTTCCACTGTGGCACCCTCACATTGAAGGTGGGCCGGGAGGCACGCGCCGTCGCGGCTCACGGGGCGATGGTGCAGAGACCTCTAGGGGTCTTCGACGTCCGTGCCGTCTGGCGCTGATTAAAATTCCGCGGCGCGCGTTACCAGAGCTAATCTCACCAGTCATTACACGCCCCTTCAGAATTAGCCGCTGCATCGTGTTTACGTGATATTCTCGAGTACAAAATCTGCCTGTCATGTTACTGATTCAATAAATGTCGACCATTAGGATGAAGTGCGAGGGTGGTCACAGCCTGATACGTTTCGTCACCTTTCGACTCTGTTTAAAAATGTGATGAGATTGTCATACTTAGACTGGTCACAATACGGTAAACTCAAGAAACTTTTTGAACCCCAATGCTCCTCTCATTCTTTACCACAAAAGAGAGAAGTGAAAGGGAAGACGGGTCTTGCCATTTCAACTTAGTTTTCTTTATTGCTATCGGGCCTTACATACGTCAGTGAAGCCATCACCCACAAACATTCAACAATTGTTGCAAATTTTACTTCACATACAATCAAAAGAAAGGCACCAACACAGCCACAATCATACAATGCCATAGTATTGGTTCAATAACAGTTTCATACTGTCAAGCACATTTCAGTGAGACAACAAATTCTCACCACACTGAAGATAGATGCACATACTTTGAAAACTAAGTGATGGCTCATCTTCTCCAACACCAAGTTGGTTGGTTGGTTGGTTGTTTGGGGAAGGAGACCAGACAGCGTGGCCATCGGTCTCATCGGAATAGGGAAGGGTGGGGAAGGAAGTCGGCTGTGCCCTTTCAGAGGAACCATCCCGGCATTTGCCTGGAACGGAAAACCTAAATCAGGATGGCCGGACGCGGGATTGAACCGTCGTCCTTCCGAATGCGAGTAACACCCAGTTCTTCCAACAATTTATACACAAATACACAAATACGTATTCCATAATAAATCACAAACCTAACTTGAGATCAAAACCTTTACACAGTCATACACGTCATAACGACCCCCCCCCCCCCCCGCATCCCACCCCATGAACCATGCACCTTGCTGTTGGTGGGGAGGCTTGCGTGCCTCAGCGATGCAAATAGCCATACTGTAGGTGCAACGACAATGGAGGGGTATCTGTTTAGAGGCCAGACAAACGTGTGGTTCCTGAACAGGGGCAGCAGCCTTTTCAATAGTTGCAGGGGCAACTGTCTGGATGATTGACTGATCTGGCCTTGTAACACTAACCAAAACGGCCTTGCTGTGCTGGTACTGCGAACAGCTGAAGGGGGAAACTACAGCCGTAATTTTTCCCGAGGACATGCAGCTTTACTGTATGGTTAAATGATGATGGCATCCTCTTGGGTAAAATATTCCGGAGGTGAAATAATCCTCCATTCTGATCTCCGGGCGGGGACTACTCAGGAGGACATTGTAATCAGGAGAAAGAAAACTGGCGTTCTACGGATCGGAGCGTGGAATGTCAGATCCCTTAACCGGGCAGGCAGGTTAGAAAATTTAAAAAGGGAAATGGATAGGTTAACGTTAGATATAGTGGCAATTAGTGAAGTTTGGTGGCAGGAGGAACAAGACTTCTGGTCAGATGAATACAGGGTCATACAAAAACAAATCGAGGTAATGCAGGAGTAGCTTTAATAATGAATAGGAAAATAGGAATGCGGGTAAGCTACTACAAACAGCATAGTGAACGCATTATTGTGACAAAGATAGATACGAAAGTATTTGTATGGAGTGTAGCCACGTATGGAAGCGAAACATGGACGATAAATTAGACAAGGAGAGAATAGAAGCTTTCGAAATGTGGTGCTACAGAATAATGCTGAAGATTAGATAGATAGATCACATAACTAATGAGGAGGTATTCAATAGAATTGGGGGGAAGAGGAGTTTGTGGCACAACTTGACTAGAAGAAGGAATCGGCTGGTAGGGCATATTCTGAGGCATCAAGGGATCACCAATTTAGTATTGGAGGGCAGCGTGGAGGGTAAAAATCGTAGAGGGAGACCAAAAGAGGAATATACTAAACAGATTCAGAAGGATGTTGATTGCAGTAGGTACTGGGAGATGGAGAAGCTGGCACAGGATAGAGTAGCATGGAGAGCTGCATCAAACCAGTCTCAGGACTGAAGACCACAACAACAACACATAATTATAACCAATCAAAGTAATTCAATGGAAATTCTTTTAGCCTTAAGGGGACGTGGGCTTCATGGCCTGTAGCTTTTATAGTTACTTTGAAATTTAATAATTCCCAAACTTTAACAGATATTGGAATGGAAGTTTCACTAAGTAATTAGTATATTGACAAAAATTGTGGAATAGCAAGAGCGACATTAAATGGATCACAGAAATTAAGGAAGATATAAAAGAACTTCAAATTACAGTAGATGACCTAAAAAACAAGACAGAGATAATCAGAATACTGCAAGACCCGCAAACCAGACTACAAATGAAAATCAATAAAAGGAGTACAGGAAGAGTTGTCTCAGATGAAGAAAGACAGAAAATATCTGAAAGAATGAAGAAATATTCGGCAGACAGAAGAGCAAAACACCTTTCTTATAAGAATAGACTCAAATAATTATATTACCTAAATATCATATTAAGTTATTGTTGAACCAAATTGTATCCCTGTGCAACAACTTGTTTAGAACTTTGTATTTTTGACTAGAGTGGTCCAATGAAGGCCATAAAATAAATAATAATAATAATAATTAGTATATAGGGACTTCCATTCAAAAGAGCTTTTGTGTAATGTGTAGTGGATTGATTTTTTATCTCACGTACTGCATCACGCTTAATTTTCGATTCGGTACACTGTAATTTTACACTATTCAGAATAAAAGGTCAAAACAAATTTTATTCTTTTAATTATTAACTTGTTGAAAAAATAATAAATCTTGTTGAAAACTAATAAATAAATCTAATAATAAATCTAATAATTTAAGAACGTACGATACGCTTCAGTTTAAAATATTTATCACATTGCTGAACAATATTGCTCACTGTATAGCCAAGCACTATGTTATTAATCATGAAAAATTTAGTTTTTGTACACTTAACATTGGATGAAAGAGTGATACCTAAGTATACAAAGATTTTGATTACGGGAACTGGAACCAAAGGTTTGCATACAATTTTCTTCTCGATGATAACATGTAAAAATATTCCAGTTTCATAATTTTGTAGATACTGAGTGTGCTTCCCATCACCTAGAGTTTTCATTCTTTTCTTTCTCTTCCTGGCCTCCTTTGTCATGCTTTTAGCAGCTTTTTCAGCATCAGCGACTCATTGCCTTCCACTTGCAGCAACATACTTTTCATGTTGTCCCCAGTTTTCTAGCCTAGTCCGTTCATGGTTCTTATCTGCTTGTTCATACATTATTAAAACGTAATATGGTGTCCGTCACACTAGTCTCAATACCTGACACGTCAACAAAAACAGTTTCTGGCAAGTCTTCCCGAATACAACTATTGAAGCTTTCATTCAGATTCTGTCTTTTACTAAAAACAATTTTTTCAGGATTTTAGAATCCGAAAAATCTCTACATTTTGGCTTTAGTTCTACCGTAACAGCTCTGACATGCGATGTGTATGTGTATGTTTTCCTGTATTTGCTTCACACATATTATACGTGCACCATGAAGTATTTTCCTTTTGGGCAAACACCACGCTGTGATTTCTGACCAGTGGGTATTCTCTGAAACAGAGTTACCCAAATTGCTCTTCTCATCCCACTGACATTTTCGTCGGTTTTCCTGATGTTTCGTGAGTGAACCGTGGATATTACTTTCAAAATATTTTCTTAAAGAATTTGCTTTATTTACTAGCGATTCATCAAAAACATTAACACACTATGTGGGCGTGGAAGTAATTGCCAAGGAGTAACTGATGGAAACAAATTAAATTTCAACCAAAGGAAATTTTATTCATAAAAGCCTTTACAAAAGAGATTTAAAATTTATAAGCAGAAAAGCACCCTTGAAATATCAAGTTACAATTGTTCAGAGGCAGAATAACATTTTTTTTTCCCCTACAGTAGGAGCCTTCGGGCTGAGAAGCTTCCGCCCCCTGTCAACACGGCCGCAGTCACGACCCCCACACAACGACCTCTGAAAAACTACACTGGTGCACATCTGCAACACTCCAGATTACTTTAAACTAAAAATTTTAACAACTCACACAAACACATTAACTATGGACCCCGTAAGAGGGATCGAAATGGTACAAACACTCACACTAAGAACTTATTTTCCACCAAAAGTGTAATTTGTTTTTAAAAGGGCTCTTATGGTGGAAGGGTGGCAACTTTATTTAATTAAAACCCATGAAATTCAGACTTACATAAAGTGTACAACATGCTCTACATTGCACATATACCGCCTCGCACGATGATAGGCAAGATAAAAACATATTTCAGGAATTCGGCCCTTACCTTAAATCTATAAATTCGTTAACACCGAATCCAACAAATATGACAAAGGCAGCTATTAACGTATGGCAGATTGACAGGGGGGAGGGCGGGGGGGTTACTAAACAACCCGAACCCCAGATTGCTCTAAACCTCCCCAATTCCACAAGGGAAAAACGAACCACGCAATTCACAATAACCACCTTCCCGCGGGTGAGCAAAAGGAGAATGGTGGGACGACCCAAAAACAAAGCGGCTGGTGACCTCACCAAGAAAACAAATAGAATTTAAGAAGTAAATGAAAGAACATATCTCCAATCACTTAACTTCTAATAAACTGCGATTTCTGGCGAAGTCCTGGCGCAGCATCCCCAACGCTCCCCCGAACCGTCCGCTGCCAGTCGCCTCAACGGACGCAGGAAGGCGCGCCGATCTCCCGTCTCACGGCGTCGCAGCTCGCCCCGGCCAGCCCGATGTCGTAGTTCCGCTCCTGTTGGTCTCTTGTGAACCGCGAAGCCACTACCCCTTTCTATACGGCGCTGCCCATTGGACTCACGTGGCGACCTCAAATGCGCCGACGCTCAAGGCGGACAATTCATCTCGTGTTTCAGTGCGCGACCAATCAACCGACCAATCCAACAGCCAATGACCGTTGTCCGACCAACTCGAGCAGGCTGCGGCCTAACGCGCAGACTCGGATGCAGGAACTCAGCCCCGACCGGCCGACCGCTAGCTGAGTTCTGTTACTGGCGGAGTGGCAAGACTCTCATTTTCTGACTTACAGTTTTATCCAGACGACAGACATACTCGCACTCAGACGACAAACTGATACTGACTGCCCCACACTGAGCTGGCTGACCAACTGACTAGACTCGCCTCGACTGACCGACTCACTAAACTCGCCGAGACTGACCGACTCTCTTAACGTACGACGGACCGACTGACAGACAGACACTGACTGCCCCACACTGAGCTGGCTGACCAACTGACTAGACTCGCCTCGACTGACCGACTCACTAAACTCGCCGAGACTGACCGACTCTCTTAACGTACGGCAGACCGACTGACAGACAGACACTGACTGCCCCACACTGAGCTGGCTGACCAACTGACTAGACTCGCCTCGACTGACCGACTCACTAAACTCGCCGAGACTGACCGACTCTCTTAACGTACGGCAGACCGACGGACAGACAGACACTGACTGCCCCACACTGAGCTGGCTGACCAACTGACTAGACTCGCCTCGACTGACCGACTCACTAAACTCGCCGAGACTGACCGACTCTCTTAACGTACGGCAGACTGACTGACAGACAGACACTGACTACCCCACACTGAGCTGGCTGACCAACAGACTAGACTCCCCTCGACTGACCGACTCACTAAGCTCGCCGAGACTGACCGACTCTCTTAACGTACGGTGGACTGACTGACAGACAGACACTGACTGCCCCACACTTAGCTGGCTGACCAACTGACTAGACTCGCGTCGACTGACCGACTCACTAAACTCGCCGAGACTGACCGACTCTCTTAACGTACGGCAGACTGACTGACAGACACTGACTGCCCCACACTGAGCTGGCTGACCAACTGACTAGACTCGCCTCGACTGACCGACTCACTAAACTCGCCGAGACTGACCGACTCTCTTAAAGTACGGCAGATCGACAGACAGACGAACACTGACTGCCCGACACTGAGCTGGCTGACCAACTGACTAGACTCGCCTCGACTGACCGACTCACTAAACTCGCCGAGACTGACCGACTCTCTTAACGTACGGCAGACTGACTGACAGACAGACACTGACTGCCCCATGCTGAGCTGGCTGACCAACTGACTAGACTCGCCTCGACTGACCGACTCACTAAACTCGCCGAGACTGACCGACTCTCTTAACGTACGGCAGACTGACTGACAGACATCACTGACTGCCCCATGCTGAGCTGGCTGACCAACTGACTAGACTCGCCTCGACTGACCGACTCACTAAACTCGCCGAGACTGACCGACTCTCTTAACGTACGGCAGACTGACTGACAGACAGACACTGACTGCCCCACACTGAGCTGGCTGACCATCTGACTAGACTCGCCTCGACTGACCGACTCACTAAACTCGCCGAGACTGACCGACTCTCTTAAAGTACCGCAGCCCAACTGACAGACAGACACTGACAGCCCCACACTGAGCTGGCTGACCAACTGACTAGACTCGCCTCGACTGACCGACTCACTAAACTCGCCGAGACTGACCGACTCTCTTAACGTACGACGGACCGACTGACAGACAGACACTGACTGCCCCATACTGAGCTGGCTGACCAACTGAGTAGACTCTCCTCGACTGACCGACTCACTAAACTCGCCGAGACTGACCGACTCTCTTAACGTACAGCAGACCGACAGACAGACGAACACTGACTGCCCGACACTGAGCTGGCTGACCAACTGACTAGACTCGCCTCGACTGACCGACTCACTAAACTCGCCGAGACTGACCGACTCTCTTAACGTACGGCAGACCGACTGACAGACAGACACTGACTGCCCCACACTGAGCTGGCTGACCAACTGACTAGACTCGCCTCGACTGACCGACTCACTAAACTCGCCGAGACTGACCGACTCTCTTAACGTACGGCAGACTGACTGACAGACAGACACTGACTACCCCACACTGAGCTGGCTGACCAACAGACTAGACTCGCCTCGACTGACCGACTCACTAAGCTCGCCGAGACTGACCGACTCTCTTAACGTACGGAGGACCGACTGACAGACAGACACTGACTGCCCCACACTTAGCTGGCTGACCAACTGACTAGACTCGCCTCGACTGACCGACTCACTAAACTCGCCGAGACTGACCGACTCTCTTAACGTACGGCAGACTGACTGACAGACACTGACTGCCCCACACTGAGCTGGCTGACCAACTGGCTAGACTCGCCTCGACTGACCGACTCACTAAACTCGCCGAGACTGACCGACTCTCTTAAAGTACGGCAGATCGACAGACAGACGAACACTGACTGCCCAACACTGAGCTGGCTGACCAACTGACTAGACTCGCCTCGACTGACCGACTCACTAAACTCGCCGAGACTGACCGACTCTCTTAACGTACGGCAGACTGACTGACAGACAGACACTGACTGCCCCATGCTGAGCTGGCTGACCAACTGACTAGACTCGCCTCGACTGACCGACTCACTAAACTCGCCGAGACTAACCGACTCTCTTAACGTACGGCAGACTGACTGACAGACAGACACTGACTGCCCCACACTGAGCTGGCTGACCATCTGACTAGACTCGCCTCGACTGACCGACTCACTAAACTCGCCGAGACTGACCGACTCTCTTAAAGTACCGCAGACCAACTGACAGACAGACACTGACAGCCCCACACTTAGCTGGCTGACCAACTGACTAGACTCGCCTCGACTGACCGACTCACTAAACTCGCCGAGACTGACCGACTCTCTTAACGTACGGCAGACCGACTGACAGACAGACACTGACTGCCCCATACTGAGCTGGCTGACCAACTGAGTAGACTCTCCTCGACTGACCGACTCACTAAACTCGCCGAGACTGACCGACTCTCTTAACGTACGGCAGACCGACAGACAGACGAACACTGACTGCCAGACACTGAGCTGGCTGACCAACTGTCTAGACTCGCCTCGACTGACCGACTCACTAAACTCGCCGAGACTGACCGACTCTCTTAACGTACGGCAGACCGACTGACAGACAGACACTGACTGCCCCACACTGAGCTGGCTGACCAACTGACTAGACTCGCCTCGACTGACCGACTGACTAAACTCGCCGAGACTGACCGACTCTCTTAACGTACGGCAGACCGACAGACAGACGAACACTGACTGCCCGACACTGAGCCGGCTGAACAATTGATTAAACTCAGCTTGACAAACTGACCGACTGCCGTGCTCATAGCGCCCCTTAAGTGCTCGTGAACAGGCAACCTTTCCCCTGTCCCACTAGAGGGAGACACCAAAGCTGCGATTTCCACAGCGGCGCCACCGCCAGACACGGAAGGCGGCAGCTTTACACTGCGCGCTTATGCGCGCTCTTCCAAAACAGCAATTTTTGGTACGGCTCAGTGAGGTTATCTACTTCTGATTTCGTGAGGCTGTCTTGTCCACCAATTGCTCTGCCATCAGAGAATTTTGCCTGTCATGTACTTGCAGGCTTTCATGTTTTGTCCCTTTTTCTTCTCTACATGCCCTACAGATTCCATTGTTTTTTTTTTCATTTCAGTTTTTCCGTATGGTTTAGTAGCCACAACACTACTGAAGCGTTTGGAGTAACCATCAACAAGGTAGTGAGTGTATTGCACAACATATCTATCAGCTCACTGAATAAAATAGGGACTGTCCCCTTGCTTTCTAAACGAACACTGAAGCCCTCAAATTTTTTGTCACATTTGTGTTCATTTACCTCATTGGCACAATATTGGCAGTGTTTTGTCAGAAATTCACAGCCCATCACTTTGCCTGCATTTACAGAGGTACCTGTGACAACTCCTTTGAGCTATGTATGGTTCCTCTTCTGCCAGGATCCGTCAAATGCAGTAACAATGTCGCTAAGCTGAGAAATACTTCAGTTTCTTTTGCTGCCCTCTGTATAGGTGCTTCACTGACTTTTCTTACCGCATTTTGTGAACGTTTATAATAACTCTCAAATAAGACAGGTGGCGGTGGCAGATCCATCATAGCACAGCCGCTTTTCTTCCCTTCCCAATAACCTCAAGGCATAAGCAAGGGAAATATACATGTCGCTATACTTTGTGCGTATTACAGCAAATGTCATTGCACATTTCGTTACTTCACACACTCCACATTCCACTGCAATCATGTTGGATAGGACTCATCTCCTACTATTGACTAAACGTAACGGATTTTTCACTATTACAGTATTTACATTTAGTGGTACAAAAAAGCAAATTTGAAAATTTAATACTTGATTTGTGTGGTTATAGTTTCCGTAGTTGCTTCATAATTCTTGAGGGTTTTTTTGTTTTATAGTTGCAACTACAAAAATGCGTGACTATTATACCAGACACGTTTAATTTTATTGAGGTAATGCGTCATCAGTAGTCTGTAATTAAGTTATTTACATTTTGATTTGCTTCTTAGATCGGAAAATAGTTCGTTAAGGATAGGTGATTTGTACTTACGGTGATTTTTCGGCTCATTTCTCGCTTGCATTGGGAAATGCCGTCTGCTAGCACATCGTTGTTTCTCTGTGTTAGACACTGAGAATTTTGGTCTAATTCTTAGATGATCTGCAGCATTATGCATTTCTTATGTTTTTCACAACACACTTTTATGCACACCACTGTATTCTGTTTGTTTTTGTATTTCAACTATGTTTTGTTGTTTGTGTTTTGTAGTGTTGCCAACATAATCATTCCACTACTTTATCTTTGACCTACAACATTCTTTTAATAATTATATTATTGTATGCGTGTAATTCTATTTAATTGTGTTTCGGTGTATTTATGAGATGTGTAAGAGTAGAGAAGGAATAGCTATGGAGGTATTTTTTTAAGGGAAAGGGAAAACCATAATGAGTGGACATAAGTACATAGCAGTGTGATGGCGGGTGAGTTGGAGGAGGTGGTGAGGAGCGAGATGTGAAATGAAACTGCGAGTGGGTGGGGGGGGGGGGGGGGGGGGTTGTGGGAGAGTGGGAGGAGGTGAAGGATGGAAGAGGCGCTTTTCTTTTTCATGTAATTTCTTCAAGTATTCTATATAGAGCAGGGTTATCTGGTCATTGAGCAACTGTTTTTTTGTGTTAATTTTTTTAATGTCCGTCTTTACTAATATTTATGATATTCATATAGTTTTCAATATTGTGTGGTTTATGGTGTTCTTCTTTTAGATGATCCGCGAATGTTGAATGATTTGTACTGTATTTAAATGCTCTGATGTGTTCTTTATATCTTGTGTCGAATGTCCTGCCAGTCATTTCATTGTATGTCTTCTCACAATCTATGCAGCCGAGCTGACAGATACCACATTGCTGGTATCTGTCTGGTTTTGATTTTAGTTTTTGGATGTGCTTTTGTATGGAATTTTTTGTTTTGTAAGCAATGTTTATGAGCTGTTTTTCGAATTGTTACCTATTTGTTATGGTAGGTCATTGTATGCATTTTTTTGTAGTGCAAGTTGTAAAAGTTAGTGTGGTTTGGTTAGTTTTTCATTATCTATCTCTTTATTTTTTTGGTTAATTTGTCTACCATTGTTTCTTTGTGTACATTTTTAATGCTGTTTGTTTCTTAATGACCAACTCTTTCTGGTACTATAAGTGTTTGGGGGTATCCTGTTCAACCTGTTTAACATGTATCTGATTGCTGCTTCTATGTGGTTCTGTGGGTGGTTTGAAGTTGCATTTAAGGTAATGTCACTTTTTGTGGGTTTTCTGTACATGGATGACAATATGCATGGTTGATGAACCTAAAAACAGGGACTATCCCCGTCCGTGTCTGCTGCGCTTAAGTACTTTAGTAACCGCGTCAGGTGCCCGCAACGCCACCAGGTGGCATCCAACGCCGCGATGGGCAGTGGTCATCCTGATTTGGCTCATCAGTGTGCACTCCACGTGGCTGTCATTTTAATAGTGACCTCGTCGAACCGTTGGCAAGCTTCAAAGCTGGTTCTATCGTTGGAGTTTTATTCTTCTCACGTTATGAAGCCATCTTGCCTTGCCAAGGCTTGAAATCCGCCCACTATGTGGGTTATCAGCAGCAATTTGAGACTTTGTCTAGAAAATTTTGTGGCCTCTCGGAAGTGTGGCGGTCGGTTGGCGGACCACTATAGCCCAGGAACTGCCAGTTCGAAGAAACGTTGATCCCCTCAAACAGAGAAATCGCCAGTCACATGGATGACTGTGAAGACAGCAGAACGGTCTTCTCCCATACAATGGTTTGTGACTGGTCCTCTGGCCGCTGACTTGGCCTCCAGTCCTGTCTTAACGGCATCCGCTGACCATTAATTACAACAGCAGATAATAAGGTAATGTCTGTGGCATGCAGCCAGTGATTGGGACTTGTATCCTGTTAGCAGTGTCGTATTTCCAGGTGTGACGGGCCGCTAGTGCGCTGGGCTCAGTTATGGCAGAGGGTCCTGTTTAAGAGCAAGTCAGTGGTAGTTCAGTAAAACAATGTTAGTCAGTCACTTTATTGTAACTCATGTGGCTACACTGATATACTGCAGTGCATCTGCCATGCCCCTCTGGGCACCTAGCACAGATGTGTGGTGTTGACTGTCACGGAACTGGTATGCCGTGATGTACGTGACCCGGGAAGCTTACACGCACTGGCCAGCTAGCAGCACGCGACCCAGCGAGGCGTTCCGTGGCTGCTTGCAGGTTGTGTCAGCTGCACGGAAGGTGGCCGGAATATTTGCAGAAGATGTGAGTCTCCTGGTGGGAAACCGCGACCGTGCGAGTGTCAGCGCAAGGAGAGAGGTGCCAAGGTGCATGCACCAGTGTAGAAGGGTGGTGGTACCGTCCCACTCGTAACCTGCTGCCCCCTGGGAAGGACTCGAGATATAGCTGAAGTGGGTCCGAAAATGGCCCACATCAGATAGGCACCGAGTCAAACAAGGAGGTCTCGGTGCCAGAAGATGATGCGGCAGCGGCAGCCCCTGGTCGCTGCTCGCTGAGTCGATTTGTGACGGATCCTGCTGAGGCAACTCGTCTCAGGACGTTGCCAGATTGCGAATATCTCTGCTGGAAAGTGGCGGTTATTTATACAGGATAGCGGCTGACGCGTTGTGCCGATATACTGCTTCCAGTCACGTTCCCGACAACATTACTGTGGCCCGTCAGTCGACAAACTACTTGGCCCATCGCGTAAGAGCCCTGGCCTACTTCTGCGCTTGCAGGATTTAATTTTTAATTAATTTATTAATGTACTGCATATTAAAGGCCCATAGGTGGTACATCTTAGTTTTCATTTATCGTCTTTTCGTCAACAACATTTGACAAAAAATAATACGTTTTTTAAATAAGAATAATTTAAACTTAAAATATAAATAAAATTTTGTTGCTTTAGGAAGAATGTAAAAAGATGATAATATACAGGAGATACTTTTTAGTGTTGATTGCGTCTGACGCTGACTACGTCTGAATGGTTTCTTCGAGCTGTTGACTTCCGTCCGCAGCTCGCGCTCGTGCGGTAGCGATCGCTTCCCGCGCCCGGGTTCCCGGGTTCGATTAACGGCGGGGTCAGGGATTTTCTCTGCCTCGTTATTTAAGTTTAAGTAGTTCTAAGTTATAGGGGACTGATGACCATAGATGTGAAGTCCCATAGTGCTCAGAGCCATTTCTTTTGTTAACTTCCACTCACAGCAAAAAGTTCGGTTACTAACCTCCACTCACAGCAAAAAGTTCGGTTAGTTGTGGAGAAATAGTATTGCTAACCCTATGGGTGAATATTATTAGGTGCTGATTAGTGTACAACATTTGGTACTGTCTTGGCTAGATCGCTAGCACCTTACGGTTACTTACTATTACAGCTCGTCTTCCTTCTCCTATTCCTCTTCAATATCGCTGTTTTCACTGTCACTGTGAGTGTAGCTATCCACCTCTGTAGATTGTTGTTACACTGCATGTATCACACGTCTGCTATGTCGGGTACTCTTCATTTGTTGGTTTTTAAATACTGTGTGTGAACGCATTTAGTTGTTGCCACTGTTCCTCGTCTGTTTTTGCTGTGTATATACGTATGTCTGTTTTTGTGTAAGTGGAGTTTATGTCTATTGTTCACTTATTGCCCGCAGAAGAAGACAGTGTGTTCTGGGGAACTTTCTTTCCTGCATGTACAGTCGTGGACAAAACAAGCGAGACCCCTCGCATTTTAGTTATGCTGATCCGCACGGCTTTAAATCCGCTACACAGCATAACAGGCAAGGCGATGAAGTGCTACCAACATACTATGCACAGGCGTGAAATTAACAAACTATCTGAACTTTAAAGAATGAGATTTTCACTCTGCAGCGGAGTGTGCGCTGATATGAAACTTCCTGGCAGATTAAAACTGTGTGTCCGACCGAGACGAGATACTGGCAGAAGTAAAGCTGTGAGTACCGGGCGTGAGCCGTGCTTTGGTAGCTCAGATGCCGGCACAGTAGCTCAGCGTGTTCGGTCAGAGGGTTAGCTGCCCTCTGTAACAAAAAAACTGAGTTAATCGATCAACTACGAACTTAAACGGATGTCTTACGAGGTCCGCTCCGAGCAGATTCAACGAACAAATGCGAACAAAATGAGATTAAAAAAAAAATGATAGAGCACTTGCCCGCGAAAGGCAAAGGTCCCGAGTTCGAGCCTCGGTCGGACACACAGTTTTAATCTGCCAGGAAGTATCTGAACTTCTTTAGACTGTTTTCAAACATTTCTAAGACTATATTAATGCTGATTAGTGTGTTAAACACAACACGTAAATATAAGACAGAACTGAAAGAAGAAACGCTAATTGGAATGAACTGTACCAATAAAAATTAATTTCAACTTATCGAGATAACATAACTGTTTTAGTAAGACAAAGAACCCCAGATCGTTACGAATTAGCAAAATATTATCCGCATTCGGCCGCGAAACGGTCTGTGTCAACGTTCAGACCAGTCATACTGGATTACCGTTGCTGACCTACCATGAAAGTGTGCAAATTTAGCAATGCGTGAAGATCCATAACGAAATTCAGTTAAAAATCATTCAGCGCCACATCTAAGTCAATTCCATTATTGATAGAAACTGAAAAAGTAGGCAGTAACATGTATGAAATCCTACAAGAGTGCCATATTGACATCCACAGGGCGCCAGTACAGAATAAAGGTAGCGATAAAACATATTGGGGGCGCGTGAATTTCTTAAAATTGCTTTACTGATATTCTACCTGCCTCCATCGAGATTAGAACCGAAAACAAACCAGACCTTCCTTTCACTACGCTAGCAGACAACCCAGGCAAACTGCCCTCTATTATTACCCCAGACATGAATAAGCCGGCAATTTCGCAATGAAAATGGCAAAATGATCTGCAGTTTCTGTTGCATAGAGATTTCTAGACAAAAAAACATGAACTTTCAACCTTTATGTCACCGCTTATGTGACAATAATTCGGGATGTTTATGGAAATAACAAAATACTGTTATTAGAGAGTAAATTTAGTAGTATAATTCTTCACCACCCCAGGAAATAAACGGCTACATAGCTGCCAAACGTATTCTACACTGTTTCGAATTCTCCACTAGACTCGCCACAGCTAGAAAACGTTCATTAGCCGAAGTGTTTCTTAAGCTAGCTAGCAATGGGAATGTTCGCACTTCTAAAACGCGGTGGCATTAATACTGGGGTGTGAATTACCACTTGTATACGCAAATGGATTCTATTTGCATTCCTGTAGACGTGATTTGGATCGAAAGGGTAGCTATGATTAATATGCTGATGTATCGACTGCAACTAGAACATTTCGAATAAAGAGTAGGGGGTGTTATTTATGCGGCCTTCGTCTTCAGTAGCTGTTGTAGCTGTTTTCATGGTTAGGATTTCGTCACCTAAACCGGTACAAACGGAACCCTACTAGACTCACTTTCTTGACCGTCTATCGGTCTACCCGACCCTTAAAACCCGTCTACCTCCAGAACGGGTAGACATAATAAGCGGAAATGTATCGCACTTCTTGCGGTAACCTGTCCCTTGGGGGTGTAAAATAGTGAGCATCTACGTCAACGCATCTAAAGATACGGCCGTTTATGTAAATAAATTTTACGTGAAAGGTCAGAAAATGGCACCAAGAACTAAGCGACCAAACTTCTAATTTCATCAGCCCCTAGACCTAGAACTACTTAAACCAACCTACCCATGCCCGGGGAAGGATTCGAACTGACGGCGCAAGCAGCCGTGCGATCCGCGATATGACGCCGTTGAGAGCACGGCTAACCCGCGCCGGCAAGCTGTTAATATCATCTGATGTTGCTTACAAGTTGTGTACTTCTGATGAATGATTTTCTGCGCAGTTCATTTAAGATAGAATAACTAAAATATATTTGATGTTACGGAAGACGAAGGACACCTAATTCATTTCCCTCTCTTTATTTATGATGTTAGATACTCAATCTGAGCATACGTATTATCCAGAACCACACTTTAGCGCCACACAGATATATGAATGAAACACATTGGCGTACAGTCTTAGACATAAAAACTGACCGCCGGCCGGCCGCCACAGAGACTAAGTCCGAGTGGTTCACTTAACGTGGCCAATAAAACTGACCGCCCCTGACAACTCTAAGTCCGGCCATCTGCACAATCTGGCAACACTGTTAGATGTGGAAGTGTTAGGAGGAACTGCTGTCTACTTCCGAGGTATTCTGGGATTGTGTGAGTCTATGGTCCAGTGGTAATCTTCGTGCATTCTAAACTTTTGGTCGCCTTTTCGCGTCCAACTGTTTTTTTTTTTTACAACATTTCGGTCTAAAGCTATGAGTCTGATTCAGCATCGAAGATAATTCGCTTAACATTCTACCCACCAGCAATAACAAGTATTCCAGAAACAACTCCGCAGGACAGCTCGTGGCTTCGTCACGATCATAACAGCTTACGCTCGAGCGTTTCCTCGCGCTGCAGCGGCTACCGGCCACCGGCCAGACGCCACCCGCCGCCTGAAATCCGGCGCCGCCCATGTGAACGCGGCGCCACGCTGTCAGTGTATGTATCAACTGTCATTTTCGAATTTCAAGTTCTAGTTATCATCTTGCAGTTAAGCATTGGATTTTGCATACTTGAAAATCATGAACTACAGTTAAGCACTTTAAATTGAGCCGCAAGTGGAAAAAGGTGTAACATCTGCAACACAACGTTTACTTTTGGTATAACAGATGGGTGAATGCAGAGGAGGCAGCTAGAAGGATTTGAACTGTGTTTGGAGCGAGTGCTTTCGGGAAAAATACGCCAGAAACAGATATTCATGTTTCAACAAAGAGCGTTCTGGCATGAATGATTTTCCATATTAAGGAAGTCTCGACTACTGATATATGTGATAGATTACCATTTTACCATCATGCGACATTTGCATTCAACAGGCAAAGTTGAGAAGTCTGGTGTAGGAGTACTGCATGCTCTAATTCGAAACAACCAAAATCAACGGAGTGACTATTATTGAACGTCATCAGGTCGCTCATCGAGCATTCCTATGCAGTGCTGTTACTGGTGACGTGTTACGATGCCTTTATCGTTAACTTCCTAAGAAGAAATGAAAGGCTGAGCCCCACCAAAAGACGTAAACTCGAGGAAAGAGTAATGTGAACATAATATTTTACATCTGATAAATCCAAAAGTGTGTTTTGGGCTACGAATTCTGCCCCCAGGGTGTGTGCAACACAGCTGGAATTTGTTGCCACCAACTAAGACACCTTTCGGTCGCAGTGTAAGAAAATCGAGCAACAAAACTACATCACCTGTGCTATTGCATGATAACGCACTATATTTATTTGAGAAACAAAACTATCCAGGGGACTATAGGAAAGTCGTCTCTCAGGCACTTGTATTGATAGGGAAATCCTCTCTCAAGCACTTGTCCCTCTCGTCATATATTTGTAAAATTTTACCTTTCCCGTTCTTGATCGATCAACCGTCAAGGCAATTCATTTCTAGACGAAAATACTCTTAAAACAACTCTGGTTTAATGACATCTTTAGAACCAGTAGGTTTCTACAGGCGTAGAATTTGTAAACAACTTAAGTACTGTCAGATCATTTTAGATACCGTGAAAGAAAATTCTGCTGCTGATCAATTTCTCTTTGATAATTGCTGTTGCGTTTAGTAAACTAATGGAAAATGCAATTAAAATATTCACTGTACTAATAAAAATTTAATTCAGCTTACTACAGCAACATCACGACGGCAGTCTATCTTAATAAAGCATTAAGTGTCTGTGAGACGATTGAGCCATTTTAACACGAATTAGTAGGATATTACCGACTTTTGACTTCGAAAAGAAGTGTATTTATTTCATTTCCTGTACCATTCGTAAGTATTATGACAATGGGACATTTCATAGATAAAATTATGTATTCACAACAACAACAAATATGTCGGCAGAAAACAAAAGTGGCATTATGAATTTGGCAGTACCGTAAGGTTTTCGCTCTGACACTAAGGGTAACTGAAAGTAGCAAGACGAATTTTGCTCGAGCGTTGTCTTACGATTCCCTTATTGAGTTTTTATCTGCCTACTTGTAGCTGTGCTACAAGAGAATAAAAAATCTGGCTTTCAGCGAGTCTCGAAAGGCGAACGAAAGCACCTTGCACCTGGTAGCTAAGCATGGTTTTTTCCGGAAGTGGGAAGACATCCTTTTGTGGCTGAATTGTTGGCAAATGTCAGTCAGACGTGTGCCGTTGGTCTAAGCGTTTCGGTGTGTTGAATTTGTACCAATGATTTTTCTACAGGTTTTTTCTGTCCCAAATAGAGAGATGAAGTCTCCCTTTAGTATTTTCACGTCATCTTGGTGAATTTTGCTCATAGTATTTTCGAGTGTGTTCCAGAATTTTTCGACATATTCGGTGTTTTTCTTATTTTCGATGTTGGTGGGGACACGTGCATTGATGAGTGTATATTTTTTACTGGGGCTCTGAATGAGCATAGTCATAAGTCGCTTGTTGATGGGCCGGCCGCGGTGGCCGAGCGGTTCTAGGCGCTTCAGTCCGGAACCGCGCGACTGCTACGGTCGCAGGTTCGAATCCAGCCTCGGGCATGGATGTGTGTGATGTCCTTAGGTTAGTTAGGTTTAAGTAGTTCTAAGTTCTAGGGGACTGATGACCATCGATGTTAAGTCCCATAGTGCTCAGAGCCATTTGAACCTTTTGATTGTTGATGGGTGTGATTTCTTTGACAGAGATGATGACAGATCTGTGTTCGAGAAATGCAGTGCCGAAGATTGGTACGCCTTTCGCTACCTTTTGTTGTATTTTGCTCTTGAAGATGCAATGGTTTCCGTAATGCAAGGTTTAATTGTCAGTTAGTCGTGGTTCTTGAAGAGCAAGGATGAGAATTTTTTGTCGGTCGATTTCTTTTGTGAGATTATTTAGTTTTCGTGTTTGATCAATGTATCGATGTTTACTTTTAAATGCATGTTTTTTGCTTGTAGGGAAATTTACCAGAGATCTTCGATATTCTCTGCCGTGCTAACCTGGACTCCCCAGAATCCGAAAATCCAACTGCCGCCTGTCGACAGCCGGGTTGTGTACCACCTGGGGTAAAGTTGACTTTGCTTGCATAGTTCATGTTTGCTTGTGTTTCATTGGTTTGGCTTGGGTGATACCAGGACCGGACAGGACCAGAGGGTGTTGAAGCCTTTGAAAGCAAATATTTTCAGCCAAGCTCATTGAGCTAACAGACGGTGACCAGAGTAGCGGTGATTTTCACTCAGACGTGTCTGGATTTTGGGTTCAACGGATTTAGTAGCCGTTCAGGATTGGGTTAGTATTTGGTTCACCCATAGTATTTGATTTCCTCGGTACCACCCAGATGGGGGAGGGTTTCCTCTATCCGCCACACGCGATTATTATTATTATTATTATCATTATTATTACTATTGTCATTATGTCATCAGCAAATCCGATATGGTGTATCTTCCCACCACTGAAATAGATGTGTATTGTTCGATTCAGTACTTCCATCACATAAATGTGGGTTATAATTACGTTACAATGCTGCTAGTAGACATATTTCTCACTTTTTCTTAGACAGTTGCTACCTGTTACTCCATCATAGGAATTTATGTGCGCAGCATTGTTGCAATACAGACGTTCAAATTATCCGATTTTTGTAATTTCATTTCGATACCAGATCGTTCTAATCGGATTCAGCCAGGCAGTCTTAATGTGGATATCCGACTACGACTCTCATCATATGATAGACTGGGTAAACCACATTCTTAATCGGACTGTTTAATATAGATCACTTATCCATGACGGGGCCTGAATTCTTAAACACTGTGGAAAATAATAATCAATTGTGCTTATTACAAATGTTGTTGTTGTGATCTTCAGTCCTGAGACTGGTTTGATGCAGCTCTCCATGCTACTCTATCCTGTGCAAGCTTCTTCATCTCCCAGTACCTACTGCAACCTACATCCTTCTGAATCTGCTTAGTGTATTCATCTCTTTGTCTCCCTCTACAATTTTTACCCTCCACGCTGCCCTCCAATGCTAAATTGGTGATCCCTTGATGCCTCAGAACATGTCCTACCAACCGATCCCTTCTTATGGACAAGTTGTGCCACAAACTTCTCTTCTCCCCAATCCTATTCAATACTTCCTTGTTAGTTATGTGATCTACCCATCTAATCTTCAGCATTCTTCTGTAGCACCACATTTCGAAAGCTTCTATTCTCTTCTTGCCCAAACTATTTATCGTCCATGTTTCACTTCCATACATAGCTACACTCCATACAAATACTTTCAGAAATGACTTCCTGACACTTAAATCTATACTCGATGTTAACAAATTTCTCTTCTTCAGAAACGCTTTCCTTACCATTGCCAGTATACATTTTATATCCTCTCTACTTCGACCATCATCAGTTATTTTGCTCCCCAAATAGCAAAACTCCTTTACTATTTTAAGTGTCTCATTTCCTAATCTAATTCCCTCAGCGTCACCCGACTTAATTCGACTGCATTCCATTATCCTCGTTTTGCTTTTGTTGATGTTCATCTTATATCCTCCTTTCAAGACACTGTCCATTCCATTCAACTGTTCTTCCAAGTCCTTTGCTATCTCTGACACAATTACAATGTCATCGGCGAACCTCAAAGTTTTTATTTCTTCTCCATGGATTTTAATACTTACTCCGAATTTTTCTTTTGTTTCCTTTTCTGCTTGCTCAATATACAGATTGAACAACATCGGGGAGAGGCTACAACCCTGTCTTACTCCCTTCCCAACCACATGCTTCCCTTTCATGTCCCTCGACTCTTATAATTGCCATCTGGTTTCTGTACAAATTGTAAATAGCCTTTCGCTCCCTGTATTTTACCCCTGCCACCTTTAGAATTTGAAACAGAGTATTCCAGTCAACATTGTCAAAAGCTTTCTCTAAGTCTACAAATGCTAGAAACGTAGGTTTGCCTTTCCTTAATCTTTCTTCTAAGATAAGTCGTAAGGTCAGTATTGCCTCACGTGTTCCAGTGTTTCTACGGAATCAAAACTGATCTTCCCCGAGGTTGGCTTCTACTAGCTTTTCCATTCGTCTGTAAAGAATTCGTGTTAGTATTTTGCAGCTGTGACTTATTAAACTGATAGTTCGGTAATTTTCACATCTGTCAACACCTGCTTTCTTTGGGATTGGAATTATTATATTCTTCTTGAAGTCTGAGGGTATTTCGCCTGTTTCATACATCTTGCTCACCAGATGGTAGAGTTTTCTCAGGATTGGGTCACCCAGGGCCGTCAGTAGTTCCAATGGAATGTTGTCTACTCCGGGGGCCTTGTTTCTACCCAGGTCTTTCAGTGCTCTGTCAAACTCTTGACGCAGTATCGTATCTCCCATTTCATCTTCATCTACATCCTCTTCCATTTCCATAATATTGTCCTCAAGTACATCGCCCTTGTATAGACCCTCTATATCCTCCTTCCACCTTTCTGCTTTCCCTTCTTTGCTTAGAACTGGGTTTCCATCTGAGCTCTTGATATTCATACAAGTCGTTCTCTTATCTCCAAAGGTCCCTTTAATTTTCCTGTAGGCAGTATCTATCTTACCCCTAGTGAGATAAGCCTCTACATCCTTACATTTGTCCTCTAGCCATCCCTGCTTAGCCATTTTGCACTTCCTGCCGAATTCATTTGTGAGACGTTTGTATTCCTTTTTGCCTGCTTCATTTACTGCATTTTTATATTTTCTCCTTTCGTCGTTTAAATTCAATATTTCTTCTGTTACCCAAGGACTTCTACTAGCCCTCGTCTTTTTACCTACTTGATCCTCTGCTGGCTTCACTACTTCATCCCTCCAAGCTACCCATTCTTCTTCTACTGTATTTCTTTCCCCCATTCCTGTCAATTGTTCCCTTATGCTCTCCCTGAAACTCTGTACAACCTCTGGTTCTTTCAGTTTATCCAGGTCCCATCTCCTTAAATTCCCACCTTTTTGCAGTTTCTTCAGTTTTAATCTACAGGTCATAACCAATAGATTGTGGTCAGAGTCCACATCTGCCCCTGGAAATGTCCTACAATTTAAAACCTGGTTCCTAAATCTCTGTCTTACCATTATATAATCTATCTGATACCTTTTAGTATCTCCAGGGTTCTTCCATGTATACAACCTTCTTTCATGATTCTTAAACCAAGTGTTAGCTATGATTATGTTGTGCTCTGTGCAAAATTCTACCAGGCGGCTTCCTCTTTCATTTCTTAGCCCCAATCCATATTCACCTACTACGTTTCCTTCTCTCCCTTTTCCTACACTCGAATTCCAGTCACCCATGACTATTAAATTTTCGTCTCCCTTCACTGTCTGGATAATTTCTTTTATTCCATCATACATTTCTTCAATTTCTTCGTCATCTGCAGAGCTAGTTGGCATATAAACTTGTACTACTGTAGTAGGTGTGGGCTTCGTATCTATCTTGGCCACAATAATGCGTTCACTATGCCGTTTGTAGTAGCTTACCCGCATACCTACTTTCCTATTGATTATTAAACCTACTCCTGCTTTACCCCTATTTGATTTTGTGTTTATAACCCTGTAGTCACCTGACCAGAATTCTTGTTCCTCCTGCCACCGAACTTCACTAATTCCCACTATATCTAACTTTAACCTATCCATTTCCCTTTCTAAATTTTCTAACCTACCTGCCCGATTAAGGGATCTGACATTCCACGCTCCGATCCGTAGAACGCCAGTTTTCTTTCTCCTGATAACGACATCCTCTTGAGTAGTCCCCGCCCGGAGATCCGAATGGGGGACTATTTTACCTCCGGAATATTTTACCCAAGAGGACGCCATCATCATGCAATCATACAGTAAAGCTGCATGCCCTCGGGAAAAATTACGGCTGTAGTTTCCCCTTGCTTTCAGCCGTTCGCAGTACCAGCACAGCAAGACCGTTTTGGTTATTGTTACAAGGCCAGATCAGTCAATCATCCAGACTGTTGCCCTTGCAACTACTGAAAAGGCTGCTGCCCCTCTTCAGGAACCACACGTTTGTCTGGCATCTCAACAGATACCCCTCCGTTGTCGTTGCACCTACGGTACGGCTATCTGTATCGCTGAGGCACGCAAGCCTCCCCACCAACGGGAAGGTCCATGGTTCATGGGGGGGTTTTTACAAATAAGTTATTTAAATATAAATATATGAACTAACGAGATAACAGTTTGTTTACAGGAGCAGAGCCCCATCCATCATTGGTTTCAGGGCCAAGAGAGGATAAAGCTGTTGCCGTTTGTTCCACGATCACCAAACAGCAACCAGATAGAGGATATGTGGGCAGAGGTAACAAGGCCATTGCCACGTGGATCTACAAAAGGAAGCGACCTATAGGCAAATATAGAAAACATGTGTTGGGAAGTAAACCATCACGCTACACTGTCGACGACTAAATGAAATCAATTCCCCTACGCCTTCGAGAAATCTTACGTAATGATCGTGGGTGGGTTGGTTACTAAAAGTATAAAACAATGTTCAAATGTGTGTGAAATCTTATGGGACTTAACTGCTAAGGTCATCAGTACCTACGCTTACACACTACTTAACCTAAACTATCCTAAGGACAAACACACACCCATGCCCGAGGGAGGACTCGAACCTCCGCCGGGATCAGCCACGCAGCCCATGACTGCAGCCCCCTAGACCACTCGGCTAATCCCGCGCAGCTACTAAAAGTATTCCCGCCCACAAAACCCATGCGGACAATTATCTGATAATCGGTCAAGCTTTGCTTTGTCGCAGCTCTTTAGCATACAAGTCCAATTACTTTGTCTCCTCCTTACAGTTCTTGTAATGCAAGGTAATTGAAAAAACTCATCCACTCGACGCCAACTGAGGAACTGACTGGTGCATGTGTTGTTCAACACACAGTAGTTGTCACCCTCACTGGAATCAATGACTGTTTGTGCGTGTGTGTGTGTGTGTGTGTGTGTGTGTGTGTGTGTGTGTGTGTGTGTGTGTGTGTGTGTGTTTCCGTGTTCGTGCACAATCTGAATCAATACTATTAACATTAGAGAGACACCCAACAAAAAAAATTGCATCAAATATGACTGTAAGGTATTTTAATGCGATGGGAAGTTACAAACTGAATTTTCACCCAGCCCACGTCCTGCATATTACGTTAAGTAAGATGTATTAACTGGCTCTGAGCACTATGGGACTCAACTGCTGAGGTCATTAGTCCCCTAGAACTTAGAACTAGTTAAACCTAACTAACCTAAGGACATCACAAACAACCATGCCCGAGGCAGGATTCGAACCTGCGACCGTAGCGGTCTTGCGGTTCCAGACTGCAGCGCCTTTAACCGCACGGCCACTTCGGCCGGCCATGTATTAACTCCATAGTATCGTTAGCAGAGACAGTGCGCTCTTGTTGTCAAGGCTCGCGACAAGCAGTGCCCAATGCCGCCGCGATTTGTTTATGTTGGCTGAGCGTGGACACTGCAGCAGACGCTTCGCCATAAACAGAAAGAAATCACCTTGGCTCTGACTGCAGTGAGCAGATATCGCTGCCGGCGTGTTCTTATAGTACCCAACGTGAGACACTATTCACTGGTGCCATGGAGCAATTGCAACGGTTATCATGTCATTAGTCATCAGAATATTAACCAGTGATGAAATGTCCACTCTATTTCAATCCCAAGAAGATAGAAACCTTCTCACAAAGGAATGTGAGGTGGTATCAAAATTTATCGAACATACAAAAATTAACTCCAGGGTTTTCATGAATGCAGTAGTAGCACCCAAGGAAATATTATGTCTTGGAAGCGTATATTTCATTTCCTCTTCTCATATTAACGCCCTTGTTTTAGAATGAAGTGAGAAAATAAACACGAAAAACTTAAGTTCCCGAGGAGCATATAAGTCATTTCCTCTTCTCATATCATATTTTTTGTTTTAGTATGGGGTAAAAATATAAACAGTTTAGGGTTCTGAAACATAATACGACACCAGATTCTTATCGTAGGCGCTATCGGAAACGCAAAACGCAGGGAGCTATCCATTCTTTTGTCCAAAAGTTTGTTTCCTTTCATGCATTACTCACGCTAGGAGATTCTTATTTAAGGACTTGTGGGCATCAAGTTCTTCAGCAGAACAAGCCTTATGTTATTGTGTTAATTACGGTAGTTCCCTGGAGCAGTGAGGATATTTGCACATGTCTGTATTCAGCAATGACTGCCAGCTGCCACAACACTTCACAGAATCCTTGCGGCAGGCAACACAACTGTGCGGTCACTTCAAACTTCATTCAGTAAGACGTCAGGAGATGGATGGAAACGTCAAATTAACGTTGCTTTCTGAGTCGTATTCAATCCAGAATGAGGTGTTATTAACGTAGTTGAACGTTCTAGCAATTACACTTCTATAATTCCCATATGCGTATTCCGATAGCCAAAAGATCCTGTTAGTGTGAAACCATCTGGAACTGCATTAACATCAAACTGCAAGAACTTGAGACAATACGTGGACTCTTCTCTTCGCTAGGTGACCTATTACTGATATTTAGGATTCTCTCCGTCCTAGGCGTAATGGAAATGGAACTTCAGAGGCGCTTTCCGCTATTCTTGACAAACATGAGAAACTTGTAATCACTGCGAGTAACAACTGCGTGATGATAATGATTCAGGTTGTCAGTAGTTGTGGTGGTGTTATGCTGTCAAACTGCTTACAGCAACGTTAATGGTGGCGCATATAATTTAGCGCTGACTACCTACTTAAGTAAAGACAGTGTTGTGGCGTCGTCGCTTCTCTTTATTTGGCCTCAGCTTGAGTAATCCGATTTAACGAACGTAGTACTCCATTCGCGGGCTGCTAATGATACTGTATGACTACAGAGATCATCGTGCGGGTATTACATTAATTCTGCAATGGATTGCTTAAAAAACATTACCCTCAGCTATGCATCTGGAATGACTCATTACACAGGTACTATATGTTGCACTTGGTTAAGTGATCTGTTCGCTGCAATCCTGCTTCTACTTTTTGTAAATACTTGTATACTTCAAAAATGGTTCAAATGGCTCTGAGAGCTATGGGACTTAACGTCTGAGGTCATCAGTCCGCTAGAACTTAGAACTACTTAAACCTAACTAACCTAAGGACATCAGACACATACATGCCCGAGACTGGAGTCGAAACTGAGACAGTAGCTGTCGGGTGGTTCCAGACTGTAGCGCCTAGAACCGCTCGGCCACCCTGGCCGGCATACTTGTATACTGACCATTCGTTATTTGACTAAATATGAACTACAATCTAATTCGCATGTACATGACATGGGTTAGTTTCGGCACAAAGGTATGACTAAGGATTGGATGCCGTTGGAGTCTCGTTATTTTGATGGCAAGACAAATGTTCGCAAATCACCTCTATTGCCTCAAAAAACAATTGCATCTTAAATATCGAAGGACCGACGTCCACACTGTCACAGCGCGTTGAAATACAGCTAAGACGGCAGATGAATGTTTGTGACTGACTGGGCTTCGAACCTGGACTTCCTGCTTACTAGACAGATGTGCTGACCACTGCACTATTATTTTTTTTTTTAAAGTTTGAGAAGACTTTCAGCATCAAGTAGGTGGAGGCAAAGAGGGCAGGGGTCGAAAATCCGAGGCCTGGCCACAATGCCTCCCCCATACCTGTCACCGAGCAGCTGCATTATTCACATGTATTCCATGTTTGCACTCATATATTCCTTTAAACTGTAGAACAAAATTGAAGTAGTAATTAAGGTAAAATAAACTACAGATTGTCGCCTCCAATGGCGTGCGTTCCTTGTGGAACAGAACTTATAACAGTGAACAGAGTGACGGAAAAAATAAATAACAAACGTTCATTCAGAAATATATTCTCAATTTAAGTTATTATGCACTGGATGCATATGAGGTCTGTAAGGAAGCCATATATTTTTCAACAAATGGAAGAAGTTTCGGAGCCGGAGGGGTTTTGCCAAATTAGAACAGTTCTGATTTTAGAACCAACGTAAAAGAATTTTCCAGGAATAAAAAAAAGTGAAAGAATAGTATTCCGTTTCTAATCAATAAAACTGTACACCTCTTTGTAGCCCACATAAAGCAATAGATAAAAAGATTTTCAACCATTCCTTATTATTGTTATTCTTCTTCAGCTTAAAATGTTCTTCTGCAATTTAAAACATGCACTCTTCTGAGTTCTAAGTTTTGTTTATTACGACGTAAAACACAAACTGTCCCAGAAGCCACGAATATCTGTTATTCTTTGCGGACGTATAACATTTCCAGTCGGGTTGTAAAGCTTCAGTTATCGGTATATGGCTTTCTGCGGTTCTGTTGTTAGTGCTAATTTCTTCATAGTCCAGTTCCAAATTCTGATTCTATTTTCACATAAGAAGGTGTGCGCTACAATTTCTACAAGCCCACATTTGTCGCAGTATGGAGATGGTCTTAATTTGATTTTTCATAATCGTTCCGCTGTGGGGATGGTTTCGTTTACAACGTCGCACCATACGGCACTGACTGTAGTTGGTGTAATTTTATTGTTGATATTTATCCAGACGTTCCTCCAGTTTTTTGTAGGTTAATTTACCGGAATTGGTTTGCATAGACGATGACTGGCAATATAACCATAGACGGTTCTAGTGTTGGTTTGTGCTGGTGGAAGTCTTATACCGCTCCAATCACCATAGCACTTTCGGACGTAATCTAGGCTGGCGTGCTACACGAACAGGAGCCTTCCTATCCCCAGCATCTAACGAGAGGAACAGAAGTTTCGTGATGCCTGTCTCTATTTTCAGCAGTCCCATTACGAATGTGGTTTACCCAGTCTATCATATGATGAGAGTCGTAGTCGGATATCCACATTAAGACTGCCTGGCTGAATCCGATTAGAACGATCTGGTATCGAAATGAAATTACAGAAATCGGATAATTTGAACGTCTGCATTGCAACAATGCTGCGCACGTAAATTCCTATGATGGAGTAACAGGTAGCAACTGTCTAAGAAAAAGTGAGAAATATGTCTACTAGCAGCATTGTAACGTAATTATAGCCCACATTTATGTGATGGAAGTACTGAATCGAACAATACACATCTATTTCAGTGGTGGGAAGAAACACCATATCGGATTTGCTGATGACATAATGACAATAATAATAATGATAATAATCGCGTGTGGCGGATAGGGGAAACCCTCCCCCATCTGGGTGGTACCGAAGAAATCATATACTAGGGGTGAACCAAATACTAACACAATCCTGAACGGCTAATAAATCCGTTGAACCCAAAAATCCAGACACGTCTGAGTGAAAATCACCGCTACTCTGGTCACCGTCTGTTAGCTCAATGAGCCTGGCTCAAAATATTTGCTTTCAAAGGCTTCAACACCCTCTGGTCCTGTCCGGTCCTGGTATCACCCAAGCCAAACCAATGAAACACAAGCAAACATGAACTATGCAAGCAAAGTCAACTTTACCCCAGGTGGTACACAACCCGGCTGTCGACAGGCGGTAGTTGGATTTTCGGATTCTGGGGAGTCCAGGTTAGCACGGCAGAGAATATCGAAGATCTCTGGTAAATTTCCCTACAAGCAAAAAACATGCATTTAAAAGTAAACATCGATACATTGATCAAACACGAAAACTAAATAATCTCACAAAAGAAATCGACCGACAAAAAATTCTCATCCTTGCTCTTCAAGAACCACGACTAACTGACAATTAAACCTTGCATTACGGAAACCATTGCATCTTCAAGAGCAAAATACAACAAAAGGTAGCGAAAGGCGTACCAATCTTCGGCACTGCATTTCTCGAACACAGATCTGTCATCATCTCTGTCAAAGAAATCACACCCATCAACAATCAAAAGGTTCAAATGGCTCTAAGCACTATGGGACTTAACATCGATGGTCATCAGTCCCCTAGAACTTAGAACTACTTAAACCTAACTAACCTAAGGACATCACACACATCCATGCCCGAGGCTGGATTCGAACCTGCGACCGTAGCAGTCGCGCGGTTCCGGACTGAAGCGCCTAGAACCGCTCGGCCACCGCGGCCGGCCCATCAACAAGCGACTTATGACTATGCTCATTCAGAGCCCCAGTAAAAAATATACACTCATCAATGCACGTGTCCCCACCAACATCGAAAATAAGAAAAACACCGAATATGTCGAAAAATTCTGGAGCACACTCGAAAATACTATGAGCAAAATTCACCAAGATGACGTGAAAATACTAAAGGGAGACTTCATCTCTCTATTTGGGACAGAAAAAACCTGTAGAAAAATCATTGGTACAAATTCAACACACCGAAACGCTTAGACCAACGGCACACGTCTGACTGACATTTGCCAACAATTCAGCCACAAAAGGATGTCTTCCCACTTCCGGAAAAAACCATGCTTAGCTACCAGGTGCAAGGTGCTTTCGTTCGCCTTTCGAGACTCGCTGAAAGCCAGATTTTTTATTCTCTTGTAGCACAGCTACAAGCAGGCAGATAAAAACTCAATAAGGGAATCGTAAGACAACGCTCGAGCAAAATTCGTCTTGCTACTTTCAGTTACCCTTAGTGTCAGAGCGAAAACCTTACGGTACTGCCAAATTCATAATGCCACTTTTGTTTTCTGCCGACATATTTGTTGTTGTTGTGAATACATAATTTTATCTATGAAATGTCCCATTGTCATAATACTTACGAATGGTACAGGAAATGAAATAAATACACTTCTTTTCGAAGTCAAAAGTCGGTAATATCCTACTAATTCGTGTTAAAATGGCTCAATCGTCTCACAGACACTTAATGCTTTATTAAGATAGACTGCCGTCGTGATGTTGCTGTAGTAAGCTGAATTAAATTTTTATTAGTACAGTGAATATTTTAATTGCATTTTCCATTAGTTTACTAAACGCAACAGCAATTATCAAAGAGAAATTGATCAGCAGCAGAATTTTCTTTCACGGTATCTAAAATGATCTGACAGTACTTAAGTTGTTTACAAATTCTACGCCTGTAGAAACCTACTGGTTCTAAAGATGTCATTAAACCAGAGTTGTTTTAAGAGTATTTTCGTCTAGAAATGAATTGCCTTGACGGTTGATCGATCAAGAACGGGAAAGGTAAAATTTTACAAATATATGACGAGAGGGACAAGTGCTTGAGAGAGGATTTCCCTATCAATACAAGTGCCTGAGAGACGACTTTCCTATAGTCCCCTGGATAGTTTTGTTTCTCAAATAAATATAGTGCGTTATCATGCAATAGCACAGGTGATGTAGTTTTGTTGCTCGATTTTCTTACACTGCGACCGAAAGGTGTCTTAGTTGGTGGCAACAAATTCCAGCTGTGTTGCACACACCCTGGGGGCAGAATTCGTAGCCCAAAACACACTTTTGGATTTATCAGATGTAAAATATCATGTTCACACTACTCTTTCCTCGGGTTTACGTCTTTTGGTGGGGCTCAGCCTTTCATTTCTTCTTAGGAAGTTAACGATAATGGCATCATAACACGTCACCAGTAACAGCACTGCATAGGAATGCTCGATGAGCGACCTGATGACGTTCAATAATAGTCACTCCGTTGATTTTGGTTGTTTCGAATTAGAGCATGCAGTACTCCTACACCAGACTTCTCAACTTTGCCTGTTGAATGCAAATGTCGCATGATGGTAAAATGGTAATCTATCACATATATCAGTAGTCGAGACTTCCTTAATATGGAAAATCATTCATGCCAGAACGCTCTTTGTTGAAACATGAATATCTGTTTCTGGCGTATTTTTCCCGAAAGCACTCGCTCCAAACACAGTTCAAATTCTTCTAGCTGCCTCCTCTGCATTCACCCATCTGTTATACCAAAAGTAAACGTTGTGTTGCAGATGTTACACCTTTTTCCACTTGCGGCTCAATTTAAAGTGCTTAACTGTAGTTCATGATTTTCAAGTATGCAAAATCCAATGCTTAACTGCAAGATGATAACTAGAACTTGAAATTCGAAAATGACAGTTGATACATACACTGACAGCGTGGCGCCGCGTTCACATGGGCGGCGCCGGATTTCAGGCGGCGGGTGGCGTCTGGCCGGTGGCCGGTAGCCGCTGCAGCGCGAGGAAACGCTCGAGCGTAAGCTGTTATGATCGTGACGAAGCCACGAGCTGTCCTGCGGAGTTGTTTCTGGAATACTTGTTATTGCTGGTGGGTAGAATGTTAAGCGAATTATCTTCGATGCTGAATCAGACTCATAGCTTTAGACCGAAATGTGGTAAAAAAAACAGTTGGACGCGAGAAGGCGACCATAAGTTTAGAATGCACGAAGACTACCACAGGACCATGGGCTCACACAATCCCAGAATATCTCGGAAGTAGACAACAGTTCCTCCTAACACTTCCGCATCTAACAGTGTTGCCAGATTGTGCAGATGGCCGGACTTAGAGTTGTCAGGGGCGGTCAGTTTTATTGGCCACGTTAAGTGAACCACTCGGACTTAGTCTCTGTGGCGGCCGGCCGGCGGTCAGTTTGTATGTATAAGACTGTACGCCAATGTGTTTCATTCACATATCTGTGTGGCGCTAAAGTGTGGTTCTGGATAATACGTATGCTCAGATTGCGAATATAACATCATAAATAAAGAGAGGGAAATGAATTAGGCGTCCTTCGTCTTCCGTAACATCAAATATATTTTAGTTATTCTATCTTAAATGAACTGCGCAGAAAATCATTCACCAGAAGTAAATAACTTGATAGCAACATCAGATGATATTAACAGCTTGCCGGAGCGGGTTAGCCGTGCTTTCAACGGCGTCATATCGCGGATCGCACAGCTGCTTGCGCCGTCAGTTCGAATCCTTCCCCGGGCATGGGTAGGTTGGTTTAAGTAGTTCTAGGTCTAGGGGCTGATGATATTAGAAGTTTGGTCCCATAGTTCTTGGTGCCATTTTTTGACCTTTCACGTAAATTTTCTTTACATAAACGGCCGTATCTTTAGATGCGTTGACGTAGATGCTCACTTTTTTACACCCCCAAGGGACCGGTTACCGCAAGTAGTGCGATACATTTCCGCTTATTATGTCTACCCGTTCTGGAGGTAGACGGGTTTTAAGGGTCGGGTAGATCGATAGACGCTCAAGAAAGTGAGACTAGTAGGGTTCCGTTTGTACCGGTTTAGGTGACGAAATCCTAACAATGAAAACAACTACGACAGCTACTGAAGACGAAGGCCGCATAAATAACACCCCCAACTCTTTATTCGAAATGTTCTAGTTGCAGTCGATACATCAGCATATTAATCATAGCTACCCTTTCGATCCTAATCACGTTTACAGGAATGCAAATAGAATCCATTTGCCTATACAGGTGGTAATTCACATCCCAGTATTAATGCCACCGCGTTTTAGAAGTGCGAACATTCCCATTGCTAGCTAGCTTAAGAAACACTTCAGCTAATGAACGTTTTCTAGCTGTGGCGAGTCTAGTGGAGAATTCGAAACAGTGTAGAATACGTTTGGCAGCTATGTAGCCGTTTATTTCCTGGGGTGGTGCAGAATTATCCTACAAAATTTACTCTCTAATAACAGTATTTTTTATTTCGATAAACATCCCGAATTATTTTCACATAAGCGGTGACATAAAGGTTGAAAATTCATGTTTTTGTGTCTAGAAATCTGTATGCAACAGAAACTGCAGATCACTTTGCCATTTTCATTGCGAAATTGCCGGCTTATTCATGTCTGGGGTAATAACAGAGGGCTGTTTGCCTGGGTTGTCTGCTAGCGTAGTGAAAGGAAGGTCTGGTTTGTTTTCGGTTCTAATCTCGATGGAGGCAGGTAGAATATCAGTAAAGCAATCTTAAGAAATTCTCGCGCCCCCAATACGTTTTATCGCTACCTTTATTCTGTACTGGCGCCCTGTGGATGTCAATATGACACTCTTGTAGAATTTCATACATGTTACTGCCTACTTTTTCCGCTTCTGTCGATAATGGAATTGACTTAAGTGTGGCGCTGAATGATTTTTAACTGAATTTCGTTATGAATCTTCACGCATTGCTAAATTTGCACACTTTCATGGTAGGTCAGCAACGGTAATCCGGTATGACTGGTCTGAACGTTGACACAGACCGTTTCGCGGCCGAATGCGGATAATATTTTGCTAATTCGTAACGATCTGGGGTTCTTTGTCTTACTATAACAGTTATGTTATCTCGATAAGTTGAAATTCATTTTTATTGGTACAGTTTATTCCAATTAGCGTTTCTTCTTTCAGTTCTGTCTTATATTTACGTGTTGTGTTTAACACACTAATCAGCATTAATATAGTCTTACAAATTTTTGAAAACAGTCTAAAAAAGTTCAGATACTTACTGGCAGATTAAAACTGTGTGTCCGCCGAGACTCGAACTCGGGAACTTTGCCTTTCGCGGGCAAGTGCTCTACCATCTTTTTTTTTATTTATTTAATCTCATTTTGTTTGCTTTTGTTCGTTGAATCTGCTCGGGGCGGACGTCGTAAGACATCCGTTTAAGTTCGTAGTTGTTCGATTAACTCAGTTTTTTTGTTACAGAGGGCAGCTAACCCTCTGACCGAACACGCTGAGCTACTGTGCCGGCATCTGAGCTACCGAAGCACGACTCACGCCCGGTACTCACAGCTTTACTTCTGCCAGTATCTCGTCTCGGTCGGACACATAAGTTTTAATCTGCCAGGAAGTTTCATATCAGCGCACACTCCGCTGCAGAGCGAAAATCTCATTCTGGAGAGTTCAGATAGTTTGTCAATTTCACGCCTGTGCACAGTATGTTGGTAGCACTTCGTCGCCTTGCCTGTTATGCTGTGTAGCAGACTTTAAAGCCGTGCGGATCAGCATAACGAAAAGGCGAGGGGTCTCGCTCGTTTTGCCCACGACTGTACATGTAGGTACCTGTCAGACTGACGTGTTTCAGGTGAGTGGGTTAAGGTCCGTGTCATGGTAAGAAATGTACAATACCGCCTCTGGGATCGATAGATTTCATTCTCAATCGCTCCCAAATGTTGGGGAGTAAGTCGTTCAGTCTACTTCATTATTACTTAAATCCCACTCACCTTGCCATGTATCCGAAAGCCAACTTTGAAGGTGACGTGTCGTCTGTATCGGTGCACCAGTTATTGTGTGTACCTTATCTAGTCTCCCCATCCTTAACCATTACCTTGCGGCTCTACATTTGATCTATGGGGCACATTCAGAGTGTCACACGCAGTGAATACACTGAGGTTGTGCCGAAGGTTCCGGATAGCCTAAGCGGGACACTTCTCTGCCTTTTGCCTTGTTGGTGACCAGCTTCAGTCTGTGTGCCCAGATGCTAGCTGTGAAGCTGAGTACTGATGTGAAGAGCGCACAGTGGGCTGTCCGTATGACGTAGAGGTGTTCTGTACAGTTTTGAATTTAGCCTCATCAGTTTATGTAGTATTTATTCTGCTTTGTCTGTTACTAGCCTTATGTGTGCTTGGAAAATCAATTCATCCTCCACACGTACCTTAAGATAGAGCGTAACATGCTCTTAAAATGAAAGATTGATATATTTGATCGCCTTAACTATCAGAACTATTAAGTAGGGATCAAATATATAAACTCATCAGTTTTGACTGCCAAAATGACTAGCTCAGAGCCTATACTTCTTTCGTCCTTAATCTGTAAGATGCGCACTGCTTCCAGATCAGCAAGTCAAGAAATCGTTTCCTGCCGTTTGAAACTGCCCCTCCCTGCCTTCCTGCTGAGGCCGTACAGACTGAACAAACAGGAGTCACCATTTCTTCTAATTTCTTACATTTCTTGTTACAAACGGCTGAGAGTTTGAACGATTAAAACACCCAGCATTGCCCGCCCGGAGCAGACGAACATCTGCCCCGAATGAGTATTCCGGGCAATGTGAACAGGAAGCCGACCCCAAAGGCATATATTCTTTATTTTGTACTATTATTTCATTAATTTTATTGCTGTGATCCCGTTCAGTTCAGGTAAGTATGTTTAATGCCTTTGTCAAATAACGAAATGTTATTGAGAAATGTTTAACGGTGGACCCTTTTTCAAATCGTGGCGTGGTGCCTGCCTTCAAACATGGTCTTACGAGCGTACCATTTAGTGCCGCCTCGCCACGTTCCTTGAGCAGTGCAGTTCATTACCGAAAGCCGACACTACACGGAGTGTAGCAGACTTGAGGCCGAGGTGTCCACACTGGCTTTGGCCGGCGGCTCCCGACGGGCCATTAGCCAGCCAGCTAGCTAGCACAGTGAGTTGGTTCCTCGGCCATGCGTTATTGTGCCTAGCGCTTCCATATCGCGTCCGGCCGCCTTGCCTTGCCTTCCGTGCCTGCAGCTCCTACGCCAAGGCAGCGACAGTGTAAATTTAATTAATTATGCGCGTCACCCGCAACAGGTATTACGAGGGCGGCGCATGCGCAGCTTATACATATTCCATCAGCCTGCCCCGGTGCACGTTCAATAAGTCATACAGGGATCGCGTCTCGTCTGGAGGCTGCCGCCGACCAGCTGCTGGCCACCGCTGCCAGTTGCCGTAATATAACACTTCTACATCTATGCTTTAGCCGTGCTTCCTCACTAATATAATAAATGCGAAGGTGGTATCTTCCCACAGCTAAACCGCCAAACCCATTTTTATGAAATTTTATATAGAGATAACCTGAACTGCGAGAAGAACGTAAGCTACTGTAGAAAGTTGTATTACTTTTTTTGAGTATTAGTAATATTTTTAAATACGTGCGTGGGAGGCAAATGACGACTGCGCAGAGATCGGCCACTCTGAGTGTTTATAGACAGAGGTCTGCGCGGATAAGAAAAGTGCAGTCCGCATCCGCACCTCATCCGCAAGGTCCTAATCCGCATCCGCATCCGCAGCAATTAATCCGCATCCGCAAGTTTCTTATCAGCATCTGCATATATTTAAGTTTTGAATGAGTAATTAATAGTAATAGACAGTACTACTTAGAGTTATGGTATGTAATGACTTAGTTATTGTTAGGGTGCCATTTCTGCGACAACGTAACTACTTTTGACTTCTTAAATCACAGGAAATGCTCTATACCTACTCTAAAGCAGACCATTCCAAACAGGAAAGCATTGGCGCTCCGGAGCACACACAGTAGCGGCTCGGATCTCGTGAGATTGGAAACGCTATTTAAAAAAATAAAATTCAATCGATTCGTATTAAATGATGAAAGTAAGTGTATAGAAACAATTATATTTCGCTGCTCTTGCGCCAAGGCAGCTGAAAATGGCGATCGTTTTAAACTGTTACTAGCACATTGCATCTTTTACCGACAGTTTTTTTGTACTCACTGCTTGGATGTGTCAAATTTTGAAGCCATTCATGTCAGCTGATGATTATATTATAGGTTACGCCTTCAGTCCTCGTCATTTCCAGATGAAAATATTTACAGTATTAGGCCTACACTGCAAAACGCTGGCGCACCTGTGAAAAAGTTAAACTGCCAGCAATAATTGACGTTGTCTGGAAGAAATAACTCGTCTTCCGAAGAGTTACACAAAATCAGTGGTTACAGAAATTTGGAGTCCATTTATCTTTAGCTAAAAATACGATTGAAATCTCGAACCTCACCTTTTGGCTGATTTATCGAATTAAGACCTAGCGATAAATGAAATGTCTGTTTTATTCTCAACTAAACAAAGTTTTTCACTCTTTAAAACATCCTCAACATTGGTCTAAATTACTAGGACAAAATTTGCAGTACATTTCGCAGTTAATACTTTCAATGTTAAAAAATATATTTTTTTCAGAGTTTAATGGAACTGCAAACGATTTCAAGATGTCTGTATAAAAACCACTGTCCCATAACTTCAAATGTTAGGCACTGTTCCCCGTTAATCAATACCGAGTTACAGTTAAAATGTTCAATTTTGTTACGAATTTCAGCCCTTACCTTTACTAACTGGTTGGTACATTAAAAGAAACATTATTATTTTGGATGATTTGAATGTTTTGCAAGTTCTTAATGTGATCAGAATAATCTTTCACGGGCTATCGCTGTCACAGCTTGTTGGTGGTCGTGAGCCGTAGTTTGAAGTCCCACTTGTAATTAATTACAAGGCCCGCCGTGCCACCGCTCCGGCCGGGCTGTTTCACTGTTCATGTTTCTGTAGTGACGCTAAAATTTAAGTAGGCACTTATGAGAGCATCATTACCTAGTTTAATAATATTGACGTGTTAGCTGTTGAATGTTCTTGTTGCGAAGAGTAAAAACTTAAAATTGAGCTCTTTAATATGAAAATTACAACAAAACAAATTACTTGTTAAATATTTCCTTCTTTTACCTAATGCTACTTAAATGTTTTTGTTGGGAATAGTAAAAATATTAACAATATGTCGAGGAAATTCTTTACTATTAATATTACAATAAAAACTCACTGGCTTCAGATTAAATATTTCCATCTTCTGCTTGCTTCTGATTCAAATTCTGTAAAAGAAAGAATCAGATGAAAAAAAATCTAACTAATTCAGATAAGCACAAAAAATACAGTGAAGTAAGAGAAGTTGTATAAGTACCTTTTTACTTTGGACGATTACTATGCAGGAACATGACGTCATCAATCGTCTGTGGTTTCACAGACGTGCGTCGGTTCTGCATTATATATCCCGCAGTAGAGAAGCTTCTCTCAGATGGCGCGCTGGACGCTGGAATGCAGTGCATGAAGTATGCGAGTTTGGAGAGACGAGGATAGTCGTTTTCACAGCCATGCCACCAAGCTACCAGGTCGATGCTTTCCGAAAATTGGACTTTATCATTCGTATATCTGATAATTTCATCTGATGCAAAGTCAAGATCTCTCGTCGATTCATCTCCTGAGGAATCTTCAAATTCATTAAAAAGTACGTCAGACTTCTGATTTTTTTTTCTTTTTTTTTCTTTTTTTTTTTTTTTTTTTTTTTTTTTTGCAAAATTCCAGATGTTGTTTCCTCCTTATCTTTTAACTGTGGACAATTTCTCGCAACATAATTTTTCGCTTCCTTTACAACTTCATCTGTTTCGGCACTGCTAAGAAATTTTAGGTTTTTATATTTTCGATTCAAAAACGTTGCAAGTTTATGGGTTACTGTTATGTCCCATTTGCTGATTAAAATAGATTTGGCTGTACTCTTTAAATCTGTCAGAAATGAGCTGTCACTATCATTTTTTTCAAGGAAGGAGAAAAGTTTTAACTTCCACAACACACATAAATAAAGCATTGGGGTTTTGGAGGCTTCGAGATCACAAGAAGCTATTTTAAATGGTGTCAGAAAGGTTATTATATCTTCCAACATCCTCTTGTTTATAGAATCAATCAAATTGTCTTCATTTTTCTCTGACAAAATTGACAGAACTTAAAACTATTGTGAATTAATAGACTCAAACATATCCAATTTACTGTTCCATCGTGTGTCTATATCTCCTTTCAATGACTTCTGAAGGCGATTCTGAAGACCAGATCTTTTAAAGAAAGTTGTGATAGTTCGACAGGAATTTATTAGTCGCGTCTCCTCGAGTTGTGTGCTCCAGCACAGTATTAAGAATGTGTGCTGAGCACGAGAGCCTCTTGTATTGGCGAAGTGCTGCCACAATATTTGGACCTCTATCCGTAACGAACACGATGTTATTCACAGCACTGAATAAATCGAACAACCGTACTATCTTAATTAATTCAAGTTTAATGTTTTCTTCTGTTTTTTAACCTGACTCTTAAAATATCTGGTGCACAACACTCGATCCTCAAGTTTCACTTCTTCATAATTAACATAATGTTCAGTCACTCCCATATAGTTTAATTTACGGTACGAATCAGTCCATAAATCGACAGTTAGTGCTCCACCTATATTTCTGAATATATTCTTCACTTCTGCGGAGACAGTTTCACGCAGACGATCGGCCGTTTCCTTTAAATTTCTGGATATGGTTGTTGGATGAGGTAGCAGTTCCTTAGCACTCACTGCACCGTACTTGGCCCCCACATCAATAAGAAACTGTGCCGTCTCGAGAACCCCAGATCCACACGCAACTTCGAATGATAAAATGTCTTTGCTGACAAGATTGATAAGTTTTTCTGTCGCGGCTGTCTTCAAATTTGGCGGAACTTCAGGAACTTTCACGTCTCTCTTGGTATTTAAGTAAGTAATTATGCTACTTTGTCCAGCCTCACACGAATGTTTCAGCAAATTTGAAGTTCCACTTTTGTGTCCAGTGTAGGAATATACTTTTTTACATGCAAAACAAGCCACTATATCTTTTATCTTTTCGTTGCCATCAAATACGTATCCGAATTTTTTCCAAATTGACGATTTGGATTTGCTTTCCTACAGTAATGTAAAATCACCTTTTTTCACCTTACACGAAATTGTATCCATCGATATGGTGTACATTTGAAGAAAGAACTCTCACTGATATTTGCTACGATGCACGATGTCACTCGGTCACTACAAAGCGGTAACTGAAGGCAGCGGAAAATTGCAACGGGCACCTGTCTGGTAGAGTGGGCAGGTTTGCCACCCAGAGAGCACTGCACAGGCCACACAAAAGACACGGTCGCGGAAACTGATTGGGCGCAGGTCTCTTGGGTAGAGCTACGTCAGTCGTAGCCAGGGGCTGAGGACAACAGACATCCGCTCTACCCCGGCTCTGCAAGAATCCAAGAATGTCAACAGACTTGAAGTTTTCAACTAACATTGCAACATACGTACTGGGCAGATACCTTGCTCATTATCCGTGCCGGTCGCGATTTTATCCGACAAGTAACGAATACCGCGGATATATGCGCGGATATCGGCATCCGCGCAGACCTCTATTTATAGATTAGTAGGTGAGTATCCCGTGTATGTATGTAACTGCTCTTTTATTAGCCCATCTCCTTCCCTCTCTCTCTCTCTGTCCGTCTCCTCTTTTCCCTCTTCACCTCCTCCACCTCTACTCTCTGTCCATTTCTCTCCCTTCTCTCTGTGCCCAGTTGCTACGTCACTCCCGTCCCAATGGGACTGAGTGGTTCTTACCCCACAGTATTCCATTCCAGACAATAAATATTATGGGTCTACCTGTCTCTTCGCCTCCGTCCATCTGGTCCTTCTCCCTCTGTCCATCTCTCCCTCCCCCTCTAACTCATCCTCCTACTCCCTCTTTCTCCATCTCGTCCTCTCCCTTCTCTCTGTCCAGCTCCTAAGCATACCCCTCACTGCCCATCGCTTCCTTCCCCTCTCGCTCTTTACATCCTTTTTCCCCTTTCTTTATCCATCTCTGCCTTTTCATTTCTCTTTCCATCTCCTCATGTCCCCTGTCTCTGCCGATTCCACACTCCCCGTTTCCTGTCTATCTCCACCTCGCCCATTTGTGTGTCCACCTCGCCCTTCGCCCTTTCTGTCCATCTCGTACTGCCTCCCTCTCCCATTCCCCTCCCCCCTCTATACATCACCTCCCCATCTCTTTTCTCTTCTTCTCTCTCCTTCACTTGCCCATCATCTAATGGCAACTCATTACTTTCGAATTTAATATTTATTTTGTTGATCAGTCAGGATTCAAAATGGTTCAGATGGCTCTGAGCACTATGAGACTCAGCTGCTGAGGTCATTAGTCCCCTAGAACTTAGAACGAGTTAAACCTAACTAACTTAAGGACATCACAAACATCCATGCCCGAGGCAGGATTCGAACCTGCGACCGTAGCGGTCTTGCGGTTCCAGACTGCAGCGCCTTTAACCGCACGGCCACTTCGGCCGGCTGATCAGTCAGGATGTCATTGCTAACACGACACCGTGTGTTTACGCCAAACAGCCTGAACTTCATGTACACTATCTGTTTCACAATAGTGCCAATTTACTCTTTCTATTTTTGTGTTGTAAATGATTTTTATTCGGTTTCTAAGGCCAAAATCAGGACCCATTCTGTATTTTCCCGGATAACAGTGGCAACTCATGTCGTGCTGTCATCTTAAAACAAGTATATGTGGTTGTAGACTGTTATCTACGCAGCACTGCCACTTAAGAACTAGATATTCTGAAACTGATGTGATATTGCATACTTATAAATTAGAAACATTTTACGAAGAACTTCAGAAACTGAGTTACTATCTGAAAGGGAGCTCCGCGTCCAGGCAGTGAAGGCCCAAGTGATGTCTGCCGCCCGCCGTGCCATCCACTGGCTTGCGGTGTCATGCGGAAGCGGTATGGAGGACAGGCGCTCAGCGTGTTACTATCACGGTCGGTTCTGCAGACTCCCAGACCCCGGAGCCAATACTTCTCACACCTACCAAGGAAAAATCCTTGGCAGTACCGGGAATAGAACCTAGGTATGCTGCCCATTCAGTTACCGAGGCGGACCAGTCACGTTTAGAATTTGAATGTACGTGATCACACCCGTGTATCGCTCTGGTTACGCCTGAACAAATTGAACCAGAGTTCTTGACTGAAAACGGAAAATAGTCTCGGAGTAGGACACCCCTCCTGTCCTTAGGAGCTTTATCAGGATTGGAGCCCTCGACTGCCAGGAGCAAAACCCACGAACGTTGCTACACAAATGGCGGTAATGCTAGTGCGATGACAACCCTAACTACGGAATACCCTAGGACTAATGTAGGAACAGAACAGATGGCCACATGCAAAAATAAGTATTTCTTGGTACGTCATTTCTGACAAAACTTGTTACTCACATGGCTTACTAGGAGAAAAAACCACTGTCAGAAACCCACAACGAAGGATTTATCTGATTGGGCGGAAATCGGTGGATGTGATGTATATGCAGATACAAACAAACGATTAAAATCTTAGAAAAATTGAATGATTTACTCAAGAGAAACAGCTTCAGAAACTCAGCAAGTCAATAACGTGATGCTCCACTTCTGGCCCTTACGCAAGAGGTTACAGGGACTGGCATTGATTGTTAGAGTTGTTGGATGTCCTCCCACCGATGTGCGGGACGTCTACAGACACAGTTTGGCCTGGAATTTCATTGACTGGAGTGGAACTGTTTTCAGTGATCAGTCTCGCTTCGATGTCAGCCCCGATGACCAGCAAGCCGTGCGTAGAGACGCCTCTGAAAGTGGTGGGCTACCAGCTTAACTGTCCGCCCACTGTGCGGCCTGATATCAAAGAGTGGCGGTCTGGGGTGGCACTTTATTTCACAACAGCACCGCTTTGGTGGTCATTCGCAGCACTGTTACAGCAGGGCGGGACGTCGACGACGTCCTAGTTCCAATCTGTTATCGGCAAACCATCCCAGGCTTACATCTCAGCGACATAATTACCACCCGCACACGGTTCGAGCTTCTGCTGCCTGTCTTCGCGCCTGCCAAACACTACCTTGGTCAGCAGGGTCGGCGGATCTCTCGCTACTTGTGTACGCCTTGTGGACAGGATCCTCCAGCCAGGACACACCTCAGGACATTCGACAACTCTATAACCAGTGCCAAGCCAAACAACTGCCGGTATAAGGGCAGAGGTGGACCAACACGTTGTTGACTTGCTCAGTTTTTGAATCTCTGTCTCTAGAATGAACCATCCAATCTTTCTGAAATTTTAATGTTTTGTTTGTCTGTGCATGCACATCACGTCTACCGATTTCTGTCCCGTTCAGATAATTCCTTTGTAGTGCGTCGATTTTTTTAGTGTATTTACTACCTGTGCGGTAAGGACAACTACACAGCCTGTAACTACAGGAATGACAAATTCTTGAATCGAACTATATGACCGACCAATATATACACTCCTGGAAATGGAAAAACGAACACATTGACACCGGTGTGTCAGACCCACCATACTTGCTCCGGACACTGCGAGAGGGCTGTACAAGCAATGATCACACGCACGGCACAGCGGACACACCAGGAACCGCGGTGTTGGCCGTCGAATGGCGCTAGCTGCGCAGCATTTGTGCACCGCCGCCGTTAGTGTCAGCCAGTTTGCCGTGGCATACGGAGCTCCATCGCAGTCTTTAACACTGGTAGCATGCCGCGACAGCGTGGACGTGAACCGTATGTGCAGTTGACGGACTTTGAGCGAGGGCGTATAGTGGGCATGCGGGAGGCCGGGTGGACGTACCGCCGAATTGCTCAACACGTGGGGCGTGAGGTCTCCACAGTACATCGATGTTGTCGCCAGTGGTCGGCGGAAGGTGCACGTGCCTGTCGACCTGGGACCGGACCGCAGCGACGCACGGATGCACGCCAAGACCGTAGGATCCTACGCAGTGCCGTAGGGGACCGCACCGCCACTTTCCAGCAAGTTAAGGACACTGTTGCTCCTGGGGTATCGGCGAGGACCATTCGCAACCGTCTGCATGAAGCTGGGCTGCGGTCCCGCACACCGTTAGGCCGTCTTCCGCTCACGCCCCAACATCGTGCAGCCCGCCTCCAGTGGTGTCGCGACAGGCGTGAATGGAGGGACGAATGGAGACGTGTCGTCTTCAGCGATGAGAGTCGCTTCTGCCTTGGTGCCAATGATGGTCGTATGCGTGTTTGGCGCCGTGCAGGTGAGCGCCACAATCAGGACTGCATACGACCGAGGCACACAGGTCCAACACCCGGCATCATGGTGTGGGGAGCGATCTCCTACACTGGCCGTACACCACTGGTGATCGTCGAGGGGACACTGAATAGTGCACGGTACATCCAAACCGTCATCGAACCCATCGTTCTACCATTCCTAGACCGGCAAGGGAACTTGCTGTTCCAACAGGACAATGCACGTCCGCATGTATCCCGTGCCACCCAACGTGCTCTAGAAGGTGTAAGTCAACTACCCTGGCCAGCAAGATCTCCGGATCTGTCCCCCATTGAGCATGTTTGGGACTGGATGAAGCGTCGTCTCACGCGGTCTGCACGTCCAGCACGAACGCTGGTCCAACTGAGGCGCCAGGTGGAAATGGCATGGCATGCCGTTCCACAGGACTACATCCAGCATCTCTACGATCGTCTCCATGGGAGAATAGCAGCCTGCATTGCTGCGAAAGGTGGATATACACTGTACTAGTGCCGACATTGTGCATGCTCTGTTGCCTGTGTCTATGTGCCTGTGGTTCTGTCAGTGTGATCATGTGATGTATCCGACCCCAGGAATGTGTCAATAAAGTTTCCCCTTCCTGGGACAACGAATTCACGGTGTTCTTATTTCAATTTCCAGGAGTGTACTTTTCGTAGGCGCTAAGCTGAGTAACCTGAGTAGCGATTGTTTCTTTATATTCTAAATTTAGTCAATCGGAACTCTGTAAATCCTCTTAAAAATTAAAACACAAGTTGTTTTTATAAGGTAATTATTTACAGATAGTAAGTTTACGCAAATAAGTTAAAATTTTCATTAAAAAAAACAGCATAATCGGACCATAAATGTCATCTTCAGATGGATACTAAGGTTCTTTTGTTTTCACTTTATCCAAATCTTTCTTGGTTCAGGTATCATCTCCTGTAGTATGAAATATAACTGTTTACTGCTTTCCTGATGTTATTACACGAATTTCATATCACCATTCTTATTCTTGTTTTTCGATATTTAGTAATTGTTGTTGTGGTCTTCAGCCAAGAGACTGGTTTGATGCAGCTCTCCATGCTACTCTATCCTGTGCAATCTTTTTCATCTCCCAGTACCTACTGCAGCCTACATCCTTCTGAATCTGTTTACTGTATTCATCTCTTGGTCTCCCTCTACGATTTTTACCCTCCACGCTGCCCTCCAGTACTAAATTGGTGATCCCTTGACGTCTCAGAATATGCCCTACCAGCCGATCCCTTCTTCTAGACAAGTTGTACCACAAACTCCTCTTCTCCCCAATTCTATTCAATATCTCCTCATTAGTTATGTGATCTACACATGTAATCTTCAGCATTCTTCTGTAACACCACATTTCGAAAGCTTCTATTCTCTTCTTGTCCAAACTATTTATCGTCCATGTTTCACTTCCATACATGGCTACACTCCATACAAATACTGTCAGAAACGACTTCCTGACACTTAAATCTATACTCGATGTTAAAAAATTTCTCTTCTTCAGAAACGCTTTCCTTGCCATTGCCAGTCCTCATTTTATATCCTCTCTACTTCGACCATCATCAGTTATTTATCAGTTATTTTGCTCCCCAAATAGCAAAATTCCTTTACTACTTTAAGTGTCTCATTTCCTAATCTAATTCCCTCAGCATCACCCGATTTAATTCGACTACATGTAGTAATTTAGTAATTATAATTTTATAACAACAGAGAGGGCTGCCATGTATGCAGTGGCTGGCGGTTCGGCGCAACGTTAGAATAAAACGTGCACCAACCACTGCTGAACACTTGGTTTCCAAATACGGCATGGATTTTAAGAAGAATGTATTGGCTTTTTTTTTTAGACGTCTTACTTGTTAAACTGTTTCGACTGGTGGGAACCTCGTAGATGGCAGCAAACTGAACGCGCAATGCGTACGCGGGTAGGCAATCGTTGCTGTCTGCTGGATTAAATGGAGTACTCTGGCGCGAGATGCGCAGATTTGTTCCAACACTTTTGGTCTGCCACGTAATGAGGTTTTACGCAAGTCAAAACTCAACAGTCGCTACATTCGTCCGAGCCACTGGAAAGCGCTGCCTTCACTGGTGATACTTGCTGCAGAAGGAAAATGGTCAGTAGGCCACCCCTCCAAGGGCTCGTACACCCGCTGTGGACGAAGTTTTACGATGGAAACTTGTAAGCACACACTCAGTGGCGAAAGCAAGTTTGACATGATTGTTGAAGTTTGCAAACGAATTCCACGTAACAGGCAAATCAGACACTTTGAATATTCCTGTCAAGCTAAAACAGTTGCCAAAGATCGTGGAGGAGTATGAGGACGCGTGGTCACAGCTCGAACTGTTTGAAAATGTAGAGACTCATGCTAAAGACACAGAAACGTCCGAAAATATGATCTTCGACGTTTCGAAAGAAACGAGAACGATTCAGATAAATGACACCAACGCAACTGACAAGATTTCGTTAGGTGCTGAGTCTGCCTTGACTGTATCAAAACGTAAAATCGGGCTGCTCACCATCAAACTCCCACCATTGAACGGTGATGCAGCGCAGTTCTGTCATTTTGACGACACGTTTGTGAGTCTCGTCGTGAATAATGATAAATTAGAGGGTATTGCTCATCTTCTAGTGACCAACATTAACTCTAAGGTAACCTTTGATTTGGTCTGCAACGGATACAACAATCCTCGAGTGACAGCGTCGGCACACTTGAGGAAACTGCTGACGCTACCGGCAGTGACAAAACCATGTGCAAATTAACTTTGTGCACTGCTCAACGAGGCTTTAAGCATTGTGTATATGCTGATGGCATTACATACAGATGTCTCCTTTCAACATGTAATTACATCACAGTTCCTCGCACAACTTGTTGAACTGTCGTTAAGAGGGGAGTTCGAAGCCAGTCTGAGCTCTAACACCTGTCCACCTTATCAACAAACGTGGGGTTTTCTCGAAAATCATCACGGCTACAATACCGACATGTCACGGCATAATTAATAAAAAATAGAATGCGTCCTACGCAAAGCAGTATCAGTGTTCTATCTTGTCTCTGCTAGTGCTGCATGTGTCATACGCAATCACAGTCGTGCACTGGACAAGTGCTGGGAATTCAAGCCAAGTGCAACGAACGCAAAGCCGTTGTCGTGAGCAGCAGCTTGTGCTACAATTGTACTCACAGGGTTTCTGGCCGCGACTCCATTACCTGTCTACCTGCGGTAAACGACACCATACAGTATTACATACAGAATCATAACGCAAATGAGATGGAACAAGGAGGGTGCGTCCAAGTGACTTATAACACGAGCACAATGCAAACATCAATCAAGTACATAAAGCTATTGTTCACTGAAGATAAGCCCGCCTCCTTGCGACAGCAAGATAGCAGTGGAAAATGACAGATTTGTAGTTCTCTGGACGCAGTCATGCTTCATGTCGGAAGCGTGTGCACAAAGCATCAGACTTCAAACGTTGCAGCAGAGTACCGACTCTTTAAAAGCCGCGTGTCTCTACAAGTGGGTTCTTTCAGAAGCAGACTTATGTCCTCCATCGTAGGTCGCAGACACGTTAGTTGAACAAATAACTGAGCTAGTACGAAAAACTTGCCAAAAATGCAGCTCACTGACCCAGAGGTTTGGTCACCTGGAAAGATCAACGTATTGCTAGGAGCAGAACTTTGTCCGTACATTCGAAAGTCAATGTATATCTGCATAGGAGATGATAACCCTGTACTTCAAGAGACATAACTAGGTAGGATCGTATGAGAACAGTATCAAACGGCAGACGTCTCCAGTTAAGTCACGCCGGCCGGTCATGTCGAGCTTTGTAAAAACCTACACTCACGTTTAAACACGTTCAGTTTTGGGTGATCGAAGAATTACGCCAAGGTACAACGAAAAAAGAAGAATAGTAAGAAGCTCATTTTCTTGAACACATAACGAAGGAATCGACAGGCACATTCGTTGACCGTTTCCTGTTTTGCGAAGAGCAGAGCCATTAGGCCGTTTTTCCAGAATGCGGCAAACGCTTCTCTCAGATTGAAGAGAAACAAGCGAGGGAACCGAAGCTCAGGGGAACCTACGCTGGGTCCATGAGGCTATATGTAGCTACTCGGGGGGTGCCCTGTGTCATACGTACAGTACATCACAATGGTCACGTTATGGAACCATGTATCTGCAATGCAGAACCCAGCTCACCTGGCATCACGAGGGTATTTCCTGCACACATTCACATTCAAGGAAACAGGCAGCTTTTCCTAAAGAAGACGTCATTTCATGGCCTGTATTAGACACCTGGGAAGTTTCTGCATTTCAGTAGATGCCAGAAGAAAGAGCTATGGTCCTCTGTTGCACCAGAACAGCAGTCTGAGGAGGAACGCATCGATATCACTTCATTCCTCCAGCGTCGTCACACTTTGGTGGAATATGGGAACCGTATTTCCAACATTCAAAGAGACGGCAACCCTGACTTTCCAAAATGAGGCTTGCTTGAACTCTCCTCTCGCCATTATCTTGCGATCCTGCTGATCCCAGGTTATTTCTTGACTGAAACTGAAGTCGCAATTATCCCACAGACAGATCTAGCTAGGTATTGCCAAAAATAGCTTGCTCATCAGGTGGGAGCTACTGCAGCAAGCGTTCCAGATCTTTTGGCGGCGCTGGTCCTCCGACTGCCTAAATCATCTGCAGCAACGGGCTAAGTGGACGGCCATCAGTCAGAATGTGGAGTCTGGCGCAGGGAAGAAAACCTGCCACCCTTACGCCGAAAGCTGACCATCGTTGAATACACACTAAGCACGATAGAATGGGTCACTATTCGCACATTCAGGTGGTTTTCAAGAGACCAATCTGCAAGATACGTGCCTTACTGAGTGAAATGATACAGAAGCGTACAGTGTACTCAGGTTTTTTGTTTCTTGAATCCTTTTTTTGTCCTCTCTGTAGCTTGCAGCGGCCTCGTTCTATTTACTCATATTTTATATTTCAATGTATTTTGTTTATGGGATTGCGATTTTCAGGCACCAGTTCCAAAGGCTATCGACGGAATACTTGGTTTAAGACGCAGTGATTGTGTATTTTCTTATGTCCTTTTCCATGATTTAGCACGACTTACGTTAACACTCGCCGCGGCGAGGGTAATGTGTGAATTGCCTTTCGGTCGGTCTGCTGTTCTTAGCCCGTTTCCCCGAGCCCATGTACAGCGGAAAATATGTATATTTTGAATTGTAAATATCAACTTGGTTGTGAATAATAGGTGATTAACTCAACCGTCGTCATTAATTTTAAATGTCTCTGAGCACTATGGGACTTAACTTCAGTCCCCTAGAACTTAGAACCTCTTAAACCTAACTAACCTAAGGACATCACACACATCCATGCCCGAGGCAGGATTCGAACCTGCGACCGCAGCGGTCGCGTGGTTCCAGACTGTAGTGCCTAGAACCGCTCGGCCATCCCTGCCGGCCATTCATTTTAATCCGAATATACTGTAACCAATATACAGTCTTCCTAAATTCATGGTCCTACGGAACATTTACGCTTTACGTTCTCTTCTAAGGACGCTAATATTCGCTATAAAAGCAAATAAGCTGTTTTCCACAGCTGACAGTTATTCGCCAGTCTGTGAAGTGGTGAATGTGATGCTCGTGGCAAAATTGATTGAACGTAACTTCACAGGCTACGAGGTGAAGTGAATTTTCTCATGCGTCAAACAACAAGTACGTGACAATAAGTAACTGCATCGTGTTTCAAACCTGTTAACGTCGTACACAGACGAAATTCGCTATATAGATATTAGCAGTTCATTCCCAACAGCCTGTAGCCATCGGCAGAGGACGGAGGAATAATGTTACTGCCACGTGCAGCACACATCTGTCGAGGAGACGTAACGTTTCCGGTTTGTCATTACCACGATTCCGACGCCGCCTCCGACCAGCTCCTGGTGACATCGCACATCACGTCCCAAGCACAAACCAATTTGCATACAGGTCTCTCTCAGTGAAGATGCGGAAAATAGTTAAAAATCTTTCTAATGTAACTTAATGTTTTGACGAACTTTATCAAATGTGTGTTTCTTTTAATAAACGTTTTTCTGTAAGAAGCAGTTTCGAAATCTGATGTCATTGTTTACCATATTGTTCTTCATGTATCACTACAGCTCTCCAATAAAGTCCTTTTTTTAAATTTTGAGGGCAGTTCTGTGTACTGTTACGTGTCTTTTTGGGGATCTGTATGGACATCTACTGTCCAGTCACATATATGTAGTTGCCCGTTTAAAGCCTTAATAAACAGCTTTTGCAGCGCAAGATGTGCAGGAAGTGTCAGTAAGGTTTTGGAAGGTACTGACAGGGATATGGAGCCATGGTGAATCCAGTGCCATAACCAGCTATGCAAGGTTTCTCGGTGAGCAGCCGAGATTGGTGACCAGGGGTCTACACTAAAATCATCCTGTTGCTGTTCGGGCCGTGTGACTCGTTGCTTTGTCCTGGTGGAAGATGGCATCGTGCTGAGGAAAAACAAACTGCGTATGGGGGTGTACATAGTCCCTAAGGATAAATATATACTTGTGTTGATCCATAGTGTCTTCCAGAATGACATTACCCAGCGAATACCACGAAAACATTCCCCGGATCACAGTGCTCCGACGACTGTTGCTAGTTGTTTCCTTTCAGACGTTTCACGCCGTAGACGCTAACGCCATCTGTCGGGTGGACCATAAAACGTGATTCATCTCAAAAGGCCGTCCGTCGCCGCTCTGTGAACGTCCAGTTGCGCTACTGCCGTGCAGATTCCAGCCCCCGTCAGCGTGGGTGCATGCAGCAGGCTCCTACGGCGGAGGCTCGTACGCAGCAACGTTCGCGGAACGGTCGTCGAAGGTACACTGCTGGTAGCCCCTCGGTTCATCTGGGCCGTTAGTTGCACAACAGTTGCCTGTCTGTTCGCCCTCGCACATCTCAGCAGGCGTCGTCCCCATCCGTCAACCACTCTCCGTGGTCCACCACAGTTGCCTCAGCGCCGGTTCTGGAGAGCGCCATTTTCCCATGCAGGGCATACACGGCTATTACAAATGATTGAAGCGATTTCATAAATTCACTGTAACTCCATTCATTGACATATGGTCACGACACACTACGGATACGTAGAAAAACTCATAAAGTTTTGTTCGGCACTGCCGCACTTCAGGTTTCTGCCGCCAGAGCGCTCGAGAGCGCAGTGAGACAAAATGGCGACAGGAGCCGAGAAAGCGTATGTCGTGCTTGAAATGCACTCACATCAGTCAGTCATAACAGTGTAACGACACTTCAGGACGAAGTTCAACAAAGATCCAACAACTGCTAACTCCATTCGGCGATGGTATGCGCAGTTTAAAGCTTCTGGATGCCTCTGTAAGGGGAAATCAACAGGTCGGCCTGCAGTGAACGAAGAAACGGTTGAACGCGTGCGGGCAAGTTTCATGCGTAGCCCGCGGAAGTCGACGAATAAAGCAAGCAGGGAGCTAAACGTACCACAGCCGACGGTTTGGAAAATCTTACGGAAAAGGCTAAAGCAGAAGCATTTCTTAAACAGGAGATTGGAAAACCGATGGATCGGTCGTGGTGGAGATCATGATCAACAATTCATGCCATGGCCTCCACGCTCTCCCGACTTAACCCCATGCGATTTCTTTCTGTGGGGTTATGTGAAAGATTCAGTGTTTAAACCTCCTCTACCAAGAAACGTGCCAGAACTGCGAGCTCGCATCAACGATGCTTTCGAACTCATTGATGGGGACATGCTGCGCCGAGAGTGGGAGGAACTTGATTATCGGCTTGATGTCTGCCGAATCACTAAAGGGGCACATATCGAACATTTGTGAATGCCTAAAAAACCTTTTTGAGTTTCTGTATGTGTGTGCAAAGCATTGTGAAAATATCTCAAATAATAAAGTTATTGTAGAGCTGTGAAATCGCTTCAATCATTTGTAATAACCCTGTACTTTAACCACGACTGCACGCGAACTATTTACAAACTTAGCTGTTACGGAAATGCTTGGACCCTTGCATCGAAAGGTAATGATCATGCCGTTTGGACGACAGTTAAATCACTCCGTTTATTTATTTATTTATCGTATGGCTTTACCAGTGCAAGTGCAGTATTGACATCGTAAGTTTACATAACGTAACATATAAATACAAATATACATACACACACATACATAATAATATAAACAGAACAAACACCAGTCATTATTAAATCTGAGCAAAGTTGAAATATAATCACAGCTACAATTCGTCAAAAAGTTATGTCCAAATGTGACAGCCATTTAATGACTGCGGGGCTGGCCTGCACGAAGTCTCTCCACTCACCACAGGATCTTCGCAGTGGGCAATCTTGCACTTGATGTTGTAATGTTTGTTCATCAGTTTCACAGTCACGCATTGCGTTATCATTGGCGCCCCATTTATACAGCATGGATTTAGTTCTCGCGTGTCCAGTTCTCACACGGTTAAGCTGACACCAGATTTTACGAGGAAGCTGCATTCCTGGGAGTTTTTGGCTGGGGTCCTCTACATTGTGTCGGTTAATGTCACTATTGTTCCACTTGGTTTTCTGGGATTTGTGGCAGTCATACGTATTCTCTTATTGGCGCTCTTGATTTAAGGCGATATCGACAGCTGTCATCTAGTGCTTGGTGTATCGGTAGTAATCTTGATTTATCTGCGTGATTTATTTTTTGCCATTCCTGAATTGTTGCCTGCTGTCTACGGATTTCAGGCGGAGTGATGTTTGAGAGTACATGAAGCCATTCTAGAGGTGCTGACTTTAGTGTCCCTGTTGTTGTCCTCATGGCTTCATTGATCTGGGCGTCAATCTTCTTTACGTGGGCACTCCTACTCCACACACACAGTACTCTGCCACGGAATAGAAGTGCGATATTGCTGCAACACGTAGTGTATTTGCATCCAGTCCTCATGTGGTACCTGCTAATCTCTGGATGGTGTTATTTCGGGTTTTCAATTTCTGGCTAGTTAGTTCCAGGTGTTTCTTGAAGGTAAGTGACCTGTCAAGAGTTATGCCTAAATATTTGGGAAATTTGTTATGTTTAATTCGTTTTCCGTTGAAATTAATATTTAGTTCTCTGTCTACTAGTGTGTTATTTAAATGGAAGGCGTAGGTCTCTGTTTTATTTGGATTTCGGCATAGTCTCCATTTTTTGTAGTACTGGTTTAGTACTTCTAGGTCAGTAGTTAGAGTTCTTTCACCATCTTCTAGCCATTTGCTTTGAGTAGCTATAGCCATGTCATCATCGTAGCAAAACTTACTTGACTCAGTGTCTATCATGTCACTGACGTAAACATTAAAAAGCAATGGAGCCAATACAGATCCTTGGGGTAGTCCGCTTTTCATTCTTTTTGACTTGCTACTTTGTGACCCCAGGATTACTTTGAAATATCGGACTTTCAGCATTTTTTTCCAACAGGTTTGTCAATTTCAGGCATGGAATATTGTTGGCAAATTTCAGGATAAGACCATCTGTTTATACCGTATCATAAGCTGCACTGAGGTCGACAAAGACTGCTGATGTTTTCAATCCTTCTCGGAATCCCGATTCTATGTATGATGTGAAGGCTAATACTTGTTCGCAGCAACTCCGTTTCTGAGTTATGACACTGTTTTCCGCCACATTCCTCCCCCATCTACTTTATATGCCCTCTACGGCTAGTGCTGCCACTTCCCATCTGTGGATGGTTATTGCACGTCGGCGTTGAACACAGGCGATTGACACACTAACACGAGTCGGCTGTTACGTAAGTGTAGTGACTTAGTTCGGTAATCTTATGTATTTAAATGTCGTGTTTCGTAATCAAGTTGGATTTGGTAAAATGCGTGAACCGTTGTGTCAGTCACTCCAACTAGGCAATGTTATTATACAATACTGGAATTGTGACTGCTAAAAACGAATTTATTGGACCCCACAACGTTCTATAATGGGACGCATCCTATCCTCCCTATACACAAACTACAGTCTGCAGTAAAAAGATGGCCAATTATACTATAGACAGACAATATTCCGCAGTAAATAGATGACCAGTTATCCTATACACAGACGATATTCCGCAACAAATAGGTGATCAGTTTTCCCTCTTCTATGGTAATAGAGCTCCATCCACGATCGGCTAGATCCTGGTTTAAATGACATGTATAGTTCGGGATCAGTTAGACGAAATTCACCACTGGACCCTCTTCTGGAAGATCGCCATCAGTTCAGCAAAAACTCAAGTTATCTTCTTCACTTTCAAAATAACATCTCAAGATGGCAATCTTTCAGTAAATAAGACTGACATCGTGACACCTGAGTTTCTCCTGGCGTATACAACTTTCAAATAACTTCCGGGAATTCAGCCAGGTAACACTTTCAGCGACCACCAATATTTCGGCGGGAGAGCACCCCGCCAATTTCAAGGCATTGCATGTACGTCGCCCGTCCGTTGCAGTTTGCCTTGAAAATGGCGGGGTGTTCTCCCGCCGAAATACCGGCGGTCGTTGAAAGTGTTACCTGGCTGAATTCCCGGAAGTTATTTGGAAGACTGACATCCATTGGAAAAAGTATCAAATACCGAAGAATAATTCTTGTCTCCGATTAACACGACATAAGTGTGAGGAAAACATTTGTAGTAGAGGCCATGGACTACTTTATCAAGCGTATCTCCTCATTAAAGGCAATGAACTTCCTATGAAGGTGAAAAGTAGATTGTTTCAAATTTTACTTCTACCAGTCGTCACCCACGGTTCCTAAATCCGAGCTTTGGTTGCAGACAAACATATAAAGAAGATTCCAGTGCCTCAGATAGAATTTTCCGAAAAGTTATTGACGTATTCCAGTTAATTCCAAACACAATATTCATTGGCAATCCAGTATTCCGAAAACACCACGAATCATTTAGCAAACAGCCACAATTTTTTATATCAGTATAGCAACCTCCCCTCATGCATGTAAACAAACGTTAGGAAATATCCCCTCCGATACCAGAAGCAAAACCCCTTGTATATTACTCAGTCACCACTTGAGTTTCATATCTCCAGGAGTAAAATTCGGACTTTCATATTTATCAAAAATTACAACTTCTACCATCACACGACCGCATTCCCTCACCCATAAGTTTCAACCCCGACCCATGGAAAGTGAGTTGTAGGTCGCGGGCCCTGTCAGAGCAAAATTCATCGATTTCTCAGTCGGTGTCTGCCATTAATTTCCCACTTCCGAGCAATCGGAATAATGCAGTCCGTATCTTGTTTCAAGGTGTAATAATCATATTCGGAATTTGAAGTTTGACAGTTGTACGACGACCGAAACTTATATTCACATTGTGCAACTCGTCATATTGCATAATTCTGAAATTGGTTACCTTTGGGCAATGCAACAATTTGAGTGATTTTTTTTTTTTTACATAGGTATTCTTGCAACTTTTGTAATTTGTGTTCTTTTGGGATTTCGGTTACCGGTTTCGAAAGTGAAATTTAGAGTGCCCTTGATTGCAAAACGAGTTCTTATTCATTAAATTCTATTTCCTTTCGTTCCCGAATTAAATATTCAGGTGCACTCAGGATTAACATTCTATGTTTAAAAGTTTCGTTACAGTGTGCCGCTATGAGGTGCACACTGGCAGAGGATCGTTCTGACAGGAAGTGCACTGTGAACTGGGTAGTGACACGCGAAATGATTTTTTAGTGGGCTGTCGTGTAATCTGCTCACTAACTGACGTCCCGAGCCCCTCAGTAAGACAGTCGTCGCGTATTTAGGCTGCAATTGTCTACAATGTTATATATGCAAATGCGTACTAAATATGTATTTTTGTATTTCAGATTGTCTAAACATTAATCTATACTGGTAAGGTCAGGGCCATCAGGGTCTTTGTTTTATCTAACAGGGTCTCTACATATTTTACGTTGCATATAGACTGATAGGCGATACATGACCACCTTAACTTTTCCCGCCGAATTGAATGTTCAGATAACGGGTTTGCTGCCGGGAGACGTCGTCGACGACCGCCTATATTTCGACAGGAGCACACCCTGCCATTCTCAAGGCACAAATGCAAGGAGGAAGCAATGTGCAAGGGAATTTAAAACCACGGTTCACAGAGGAGAAACGAGGAAGATACCACACACAGAACAAGTAACCGCAGAGTCAACGCACAACCAAAGATAACCAACATCAGAAATATCGATAGTGACTATTAATCAACATTTGAGGTAGCACTAATTCTGTCCCTCTGTTTTATGATGAGTGACGGAGCCGGATTCCAAGCAGCATTATAAACAGATATGGTGGATTAAGGTTGCTTGATAGTTCGATTCAATCCACCCGAATATTCAGTTCACTATGGAGGTGGAAAAGAATGGATTCCTTCCCTTCCTTGATGTGTTGGTCACAAGGAAGACTGATGGTACGTTGGGACATTGTGTTTATAGGAATCCTACTCACACTGATTTGTATCTGCGAGCTGATAGTTGTCACCATCCAGCTCAGCGTGAAGGAGTACTTCGCACCTTGGTTCACAGGGCCCACATTATCTCAGACCCTGAAAGTTTGGCAGCTGAGCTATCACATCTCGAAGTCACCTTTCGTCAGAATGGTTATAGTGAGAGGCAGGTCAAACGTGCTTTGCGCTATCAGCCTTCTGTGCAACGGGTGAGTGACAATAGCAACAAAGTGGCACCTAAGGCTACGGGCTTTTTGCATTACGCAGGAAGCATTTCCAACTGGATTGGCCGTATTTTGCGGCAATATGACGTGAAATGTGTTTAACGACCACCATCTAAGATTAAAGCCCTGTTGGCGTCCGTAGAAGCTGATCTTGGTTTGCGAAAGGCTGGTGTCTATCGTACTCCTTGCAGTTGTGGCATGTCTTATATTGGTCAGACAATCAGGACTGTGGAAGACCGGTGTATTGAACATAAGCTTCACACACGCTTACAACAGCCGAGCTAATCTACTATTGCACAACATTGCCTTAACACAGGTCATCCTATGGAATACAACAACACGGATATTCTGGCTTGCACGTCCAGCTATTGGGATAGTGTTATTAAGGAAGCTGTTGAAATCAAACTATCAAGCAACCTTGTAAACAGAGAGGGTGGATTTTGTTTAAATGCTGCTTGGAATCCGGCTGTCTCTCATCAAAAAACAGAGGGACAGAATTAGTGCTACCTCAACTGTTGATCAATAGTCATTATCGATATTTTTGATGTTGGTTTTCTATGGTTGTGTGTTGACTCTGCGATTACTTGTTCTGTGTGTGGTATCTTCCTTGTTTCTCCTCTGCGAACAGAGGTATTAAATTCCCTTGCACATTGCTTCCTCCTTGCATTTGTGCCTTGAGAATGGCAGGGTGCGCTGCTGTCGAAATATCGGCAGTGGTCGACGACATCACCCGGCAGCAAACCCGTAAGTTATTTGAGCATTATGACCACCTGTTTAATAGCTTGTATGTTCCTCTTTCGAACGAAATACACTAATGATTATGGGTATCAGGGATGCGACAAGTATGTTGGTAGGTTTATGAAGTTGTGACAAGCACAGGTCATGTAAACAGCGTAAATAACGAGCCTCTTATTTTCGTACGCGTTGATTGCGACCGATAGCGACACAGATGGATTCCACAGGAGTTACGTCAGGCGTCAACTTGAGGTGATTAATCTCTGGATAAAGGTACTGGGATGCTTGTGTACTGATGAGACGGCGAAGTAGACGAAGTATGCAGTACAGTCCCGTAACTTGGCTAACCACAACCACTCTGACGTGGTCGCATCAACGAATGGCTCAGATGTAGCGAGAAAAAGCGTTCGTGGCTAGTTTTAACAATATTTTGTTTTCACTACCCATGGCATGTTCAACAGTAGCGCCGGTTCGTAGAACGTGTGACTGCACGGCTTCGCTTTCGCATCCTGTAGAAATACGTGCAAAGTTTCTGAGGGCGTACAGGCAAGCAAAGTGTTCCGACCCATGGCGACAGTATTCTCTACCCAAATTGAATGCTCGTGGAATGTTACAGACAGTCTCCACACTGCGTTCTTGTTGGTACTAGGATACTGTCAAGTTGAATGGGGGGGGCAACTGACCACGAACTGATTAATTTACGATGGGATACTAAATGCGGTATCGTCCAGAGATATCGGTGCCACACCAAGTTGCAACGCATGTCGACGCCACAGACATTAGCAAGGGCGCGCTGCAAGCCGCATCGGCATAACGGAGGCACTCCTTAAGATCCCGCACCCCTCTCTCCCTCCACCCCTCTCAGCACTGCAGCGGCCTCATGGTGAGGTCAATATAGAGCCGAGCATGGCACCGTTGTGTCACAGTTCGTGACTCAGCTGAAGCAATCAGAATCATCGGACTGACGATTGATTTAAATTTTATGACGGACTGTACTTCAAGAGAACAGTTATTTAATTAGCGCCATCAAGTGATGCTTCAATAGTCAATGACTGTTGCAAATTATCAAGCACTCCTGCGGCAGAGAACTGTCTAGTTTAGCAATAAAATGAGGTAATATTTCATAAGTTACCTCAGGGAGCACTCAAAGAATCCACTGTTACGGCCATACGAAAGTAGTTTCGCCTGGTCACAGCACTAAGATTACTTGCGGCCTTTTTGGATTTAGTCTAAGCATCAGGTTTTTCTCCCACGCCACTACTGAAAACATACCGTTATACGTTACATCTGGGCAGTCGCAGTATTTACATATTCAGGTCTGGCTCTAAGGGAAAGCTGGAGGTCGTCGGCATAGAAATGACATTTACAGGAAGAAAAAACCGATGAAATATCATTGACCCATTTGGCACCCAACGACCAAACTCTGTGAGTCGTCGCTAATGGTGGGGGTGAATTAGTGTATTTTTTTTAATTCTACTACTGTAATTTTATTTTCTAAATGTAGTATAACACGATTAATACAGTATATGCAATATAAAAATATTTCGAACTCCTGGTTAAATGTAAGAGAGAGTCTGATGTCCCTAATGATGATGTAATAAATGGCTCCTCCTTCAGCGTCTCGTGGAGTCCACGCCTCGAAACGTTGCTGCAGTTTTCAGGGTCAAAGAGGGTGCTCCACGCTGCCAGTTAATTGTTAAGTGCTCATTTCCTTTTTATTGAGAACTTGTTATACTGCCTATTGTGCTGTGAAACTGATCTGAAGAAATCTGTCGATCATGGATTATTACTGAAATAAAACAGTATTTGTAGTCTGATAAATGAAACACATCTTTCTATGGCACGGTAACCTTGTCGTACTTCTCAGCTGGTTGTAACTGCATTTTCAGATACAACTTTTTCCATGGAAAGAAGTAATTAAATACTAACGCAGTGTTTCGTAACTTACTACAATTTAGGCCCTTTTATAGGCGTCTCCAGCAAGTGAAGCGTATACTTCGCTATTCGTAAATTTCCATTGTGTACTTTAGGGTAATCTGTTGCGGTCGAAATCTGTGCTTACCGAGGAGCACCCAATTGTTTGTGCGGGTTTGTGAAAGTCGTTATCTGGCAACGAACACGCAGTGCTGTGGTACCAACCAGCACAAAAAAAAAACATAACGCAAATATTTGTTTATGACTGCGGCGTAGATTTAATTAACTTTGTTTATGAGGTCCATGCGTAGGTAATTATTGTGTTATTTTAATTACGTTGTAGCTGTTTAGCCTTTGTCATACCTGCTACTGGCTGCTGGAGACAGAAACGCCTAAGCCATATAAAACAACCCTCGTTACCTTTGTGAGTTATTTTATCGCTTTTTTTGCTTCCAGTTTTTCTTTGATGAACTTCAGCTACGAGGTATGAAAAACTGCCAGTGCCCCTTGAAAATCATCGCTTGGTGTAGTTGAAAAGGCATGCGAAACTCGTTAGTGACATGATAGAGTATTGGACAGGTATTAATAAGAAAGGGAGCAGGAATATTTTACCGCGGTGTGAGCTGGAGGGAAATGAAAAATCTTGTCATGAGACATGAGACCGATGAAAAAATTCTAAATTACTAAAATTCTCAGAGAATAGCTTGGAAGTTATTCCTTTATGTATTTACATATTTCCTATATTCTGCCCCCTTTCTCTTATAAATGCTTCACACCGGTTTCCCACCTGACCGGTTCTCCGCAGTACCTTCTTATACCTTATCGTTCCACCTATTTTCAACATCTTTTTGTGGCACCACTTTTCATATAGTTAGAATTTAATTTTTTTGCCGTTTATAGTGTCTGTGATCCATTTCCTTACAATGCTGTCCTCTAAACCTATACTGTCAGAAATTTCTTCCTCAAAGTCGATGTTTGATCACAATAGACTTATTTTTACCATGTATACCATCCTCACCTAGTATGCTTTTTGTGTCGTCCCTGCACCGACTATGAAAACTGTTCCGACATTAGTTGAAATTTTGTACGTTTCATCAAAAATGGGATTTACAATATTACCTGTAGTGAATGGCCTGCGCAAGACATCGGACAAACTACACACAACTTTCACACACTATTCACGGAACGCGTACGCGCATTCCCATATGATACAGCAGATAAATTTATGGTACCCACACACTTCAAAGACACAGGTTACAATGTTGCTAGCATTAGTGGCGACCTCTGGATGTGGTCCGCTATAAATGAAGGTTACAAAATGAATCTGTAGGAGAAACTGAAATCTACGTTAATAGAAAGAAAGCAGCGGTAAATTTAACGGATGTTTTTTTCCGAAACTGAATCAAGCAATTTCTTGAAAACGCTTTCCAAAGCATCACGTCAGTTTTGAGATATTTCACTTGTAACTTTGTGTTTATACAGAATGTAACTCTTTTCGTTCATTTATTTTAAATACTAGTTTCTTATATTCGTAACTTTAATAACGTACGCAAAAAATATAGAGTTGATTTCATTGCACTTTTTAAAAATTTCGCGCCGGCCGCTGTGGTCGAGCAGTTCTAGGCGCTTCAGTCCGGAACCGCGCTGCTGCTATGGTCGCAGGTTCGAATCCTGCCTCGGGCATGGATATGTGTGATGTCCTTAGGTTAGTTAGGTTTAGGTAGTTCTAAGTTCTAGGGGACTGATGACCTCAGATGTTAAGTCCCATTGTGCTTAGAGCCATTTGAACCATTTTTAAAAATTTCGCCATTTTCTTAGCAGTATTTCACTGTCAATATGTTGTTACACATAACGGCGAACGGCGTGACATTCAGAAGCAGTTGCATCGTTTCGTATTGCTGATAAATATACAATTAATAACACGATGTCTCTGCCTAAACAAAAAGAAAAATAAACCATAGATTCTAATACATTTTCCGTTTGATGTGAAAATGTTATGTAAACACTGTACCCTGTCAATCTATGGAGAAAAACGTAACATCTATTAGAGCAAATCGTAACATTGTGTGATTGATGTACAGAGGGGAAATACACCGAAGCACCAAAGAAACTGGTATAGGCATGCGTATTCAAATACAGAGATACAGAAACAAACGGAAAACGGCTCTTCGGTCGGCAAAGCCCATATAAGACAAGTGTCTGGCGTAGTTGTTATATCGGTTACTGCTGCTACAATGGCAGGTTATCAAGATTTAAGTGAGTCTGAACGTGGTGTTGTAGTCGGCGCCCGAGCGATGGGACACACTATCGCCGAGGTAGCGATGAAGTGGAGATTTTTCCGTACGACCATTTTACAAGTGAACCGTGAACATCAGGCTTCCGGTAAAAGATAAATTTCTGACATTGCAGCGGTCGGAAGAAAATTCTGCAAGAACAGGACCAATGACGACTGCAGAGAATCGTTGAACGCGATGGAAGTGGAACCCTTCCGCCACTTCCTGCACATTTCAATGCTGAGCCATCAACAAGTGTCAGCGTGACAACCGATCAACGAAACATTATTTTGCAGCGAAGGTCTCACTCGTGTACCCTTTATGAGTGCACGACACAAAGCTTTGCGCCTCGCCTGGGCCCGCCAACGCCGACATGGGACTGGTGAGGACTGGAAACATGTTACCTGGACGGACGAGTCTCGTTTCAAATTGTATCGAGCGGATGAACGCGTACGTGCTTGGAGACAACCGCGTGAATCCATGGAATCTGGATGTCAGCAGTGGACTGTTCAAGCTAGTGGAGGCTCTGTAATGGTGTGGGGTGTGTGTAGTTGGAATGATGTGGGACCCCTGATACGTCTAGATACTACTCTGAGAGGTGACACGTACGTAAGCTTCATGTCTGATCACCTGCATCCATTCATAGCCATTGTGCATTCCGACGAACTTGGACAATTCCAGCAGGACAATGCGACACCCCACAGGTCCAGAATTGCTACAGAGTAGCACCAGGAACACTGTCCTGCGTTTAAACACTTCCGCCAGCCGCCAAACTCCCCAGGCTTGAACATTATTGAGCATATCTAGGATGCCTTGGATCATGCTGTTCAGAAGAGATCTCCCCCATCTCGTACTCTTACGGATTTATGGACAGCCCTGCAGGATTCAGGGTAGTATGTAGACGTATCAGGTGTCTCATATCAATCCAACTACACACACCCCACACGATTATAGGGCCTCCACTAGCTTCAACAGTGCACTGCTGACATCCAGATTCCATGGATTCACGCTGTTGTTTCCATGCCCGTACGTGTTCATTCGCTCGATACAATATAAAACGAGACTCGTCCGTCCAGGCAACATGTTTCCAGTCGTCACCAGTCCCATGTCGGCGTTGGCGGGCCCAGGCGAGGCGCAAAGCTTTTGTCGTGCACTCATAAAGGGTACACGAGTGAGACCTTCGCTGCAAAATAATGTTTCGTTGATCGGTTGTCACGCTGACACTTGTTGATGGCTCAGCATTGAAATGGGCAGGAATTTGAGGACGGGTTGCACTTCCATCACGTTGAACGCTTCACTGCAGTCGTCATTGGTCCCGTTCTTGCAGGATATTCTTCCTGCCGCTGCGATGTCGGAGATTTTATGTAGCACAGGTAAGGGATCCCTGCGACCAGTCACCTGGAATGGACGGCAGCCACTTAAGTTCATCGTTTATTACTGGTCAAATCCGTAAATTGGATTTGTGGCGTTAAGGAATCGGGGCTTAGAATTTGATCTATTTTCTTAGCGTCCTATAGTACAGAAAACGCCGCGAGTTGCAGAAGGTTACTACCTGCCACTATCCCTCATCTAGTGGACGGACACTGATACGCCTCACTGTGAACATCAAGGACTTGGAAGGCACAAAATTAATATCTCCCTGTCAGGCATCTTACTATGGAGAGAGGAAGTAATACTTTCTAATCACAATAGGTAGAAAGTTTGGAAACAATAGAAGAGCACTTGGACGACTAATTTAGCGGGCATTAATTATATAAGTACGTTCAGTATATACCTACAATGTCCGAAAGAACAGATACCATCGGTGACCAAGCAGCTCGTTAGAATAAAATTACAATGAAATGAACACCCGTAGCTGCTTACAGGCGTTGACTTAGACCACTGTCGCTGTTTTTCTTCTTAGAGATAGGTCCTTTTGTGCCCTCCGAGGACGGAGCACCTCCAAACGTTTAGTATCACGTGGAATACTAACGACATGCTGAGGTTAGAATAAAACCCTTCTCGTCTGTCTCATAAGGAAATATCTGTGGCCTACGGCCAGTTTCCTCATGATTCAACTACCCCCTTCTTATCTATCATTTGAGTTTTGAATCGAAGCAAATTCATATTCAAACACGATAGTCCATTCCTAGTCAGGCGTGTCTTATATTTCCTTACGATTAATTTAGTTCATCTCAATATGAGTCATTCTCCTGCCGATTAATAAATATCTAATGCTGAGTATGGATAATAGCAATGATTATAAAGATTAAGCTGACAACACCTGTTTTAAAATTTCGCCTACTCTGTTGCTAATTTACATTTTCCGTATTTCATTAGATGCAATTTAACACTGACAAGCCAAAGAAACTGGTACACCTACCTACATCCGTGTAGGTCCCCAGCGAGCCGCAGAAGTACCCCAACACGACGTAGCATGGACGCGAGTTACGTGTGAAGTAGTGCAGGAGGGAACTCACGCCATGAATCTTGCAGGGCTGTTCCATAAATCCTAAAGAGTACGAGAGGGGGGAGATCTCTTCTAAACAGCATGTTCCAAGGCATCAAAGATATGGTCAATAATGTTCATGTCTGGGGAGTTTGGTGACTGGCGGAACAGTGTTCCTGGAGCTACTCTGTAGCAATTTTGGACTTGTGGGGTGCCGCATTGTCTACATCTACATCTACATTTACACTCCGCAAGCCACCCAACGGTGTGTGGCGGAGGGCACTTTACGTGCCACTGTCATTACCTCCCTTTCCTGTTCCAGTCGCGTATGGTTCGCCGAAAGAACGGCTGCCGGAAAGCCTCCGTACGCGCTCGAATCTCTCCAATTTTACGTTCGTGATCTCCTCGGGAGGTATAAGTAGGGGGAAGTAATATATTCGATACCTGATCCAGAAACGCACCCTCTCGAAACATGAACAGCAAGCTACACTGCGATGCAGAGCGCCTCTCTTGCAGAGTCTGCCACTTGAGTTTGCTAAACATCTCCGTAACGCTATCACGCTAATCAAATAACCCTGTGACAAACACGCCGCTATTCTTTAGATCTTCTCTATCTCCTCTGTCAACCCGACATGGTAGGGATCCCACACTGACGAGCAATACTCAAGTATACGTCGAACGAGTGTTTTGTAAGCCGCCTCCTTTGTTGATGGACTACATTTTCTAAGGACTCTCCCAATGAATCTCAACCTGGTACCCGCCTTACCAACAATTAATTTTATATGATCATTCCACTTCAAATCGTTCCGTACGGCTACTCCCAGATATTTAACAGAAGTAACTGCTACCAGTGTTTGTTCCGCTATCATATAATCATACAATAAAGGATCCTTCTTTCTATTATTCGCAATACATTATTTTTGTCTATGTTACGGGTTAGTTGCCACTCCCTGCTCCAAGTGCCTATCCGCTGCAGATCTTCCTGCATTTCGCTGCAATTTTCTAATGCTGCAACTTCTCTGTATACTACAGCATCATCCGCGAAAAGCCGCATGGAATTTCCGACACTATCTACTAGGTCCTTTATATGTATCGTGAAAAGCAATGGTCACATAACAGTCCCGTGGGGCACGCCAGAGGTTACTTTAACGTCTGTAGACGTCTCTCCATTGAGAACAACATGCTGTGTTCTGTTTGCTAAAAACTCTTCAATCCAGCCACACAGCTGGTCTGATATTCCGTAGGCTCTTACTTTGTTTATCAGGCGACAGTGCGGAACTGTATCGAACGCCTTTCGGAAGTCAAGGAAAATGGCATCTACCTGGGAGCCTCTACCTAATATTTTCTGGGTCTCATGAACAAATAAAGCCATTGAGTCTCACACGATCGCTGTTTCCGGAATCCATGTTGATTCCTACAGAGTAGATTCTGGGTTTTCAGAAATGACATGATACGCGAGCAAAAAACATGTTCTAAAATTCTACAACAAATCGACGTCAGAGATATAGGTCTATAGTTTTGCGCATCTGCTCGACGACCCTTCTTGAAGACTGGGGTTATCTGTGCTCTCTTAGAATCATTTGGAACCTTCCGTTCCTCTAGAGACTTGCGGTACACGGCTGTTAGAAGGGGGGCAAGTTCTTTCGCGTACTCTGTGTAGAATCGAATTGGTATCTCGTCAGGTCCAGTGGAATTTCCTCTGTTGAGTGATTTCAGTTGCTTTTCTATTTCTTGGACACTTATTTCGATGTCAGCCATTTTTCGTTTGTGCGAGGATTTAGAGAAGGAACTGCAGTGCGGTTTTCCTCTGTGAAACCCCTTTGGAAGAAGGTGTTTAGTATTTCAGCTTTACGCGTGTCATCCTCTGTTTCAATGCCATTATCATCCCAGAGTGTCTGGATATGCTGTTTCGCGCCACTTACTGATTTAACTGATTGCCCTGCTGGAATTGTCCAAGTTCGTCGGAATGCACAATGCATAACCACCTTTGTGTCTATTTCGTAAACACGGGTCACGATATTTAGTTTGTAAACACAGTTTGCAATACAAGTTCACAGTAACAACAGCCGTTGACCATGTTTCCCACCGTTGCCAACCTACTTCAAAAAGGCATTCACATAAATGTGTTATGTAATCTGCCTTTTTTGCATTTCTCGCAAATATATTCATAGACATGCCTGTCCTCAGTAGTTCAAGGGATGTGAGGTTACAAAAACCAGGTACAGCTACGTACTTCCTAATACAAATAACCTGCCTGAGGGCCAGCGCTATTTTAATTTTGAATATTCTTAACTAAGAAGAGTTCATGCTTGGCATATTAAATTATTCGGAGGGTATATTAATGTGGTAGCGACTGCACTTGATTCCAGTATTCTTTCCACAAGTTGTTTTCCCTTCTTAGAAAAAAATGTAACTGTAAGAAAGTAAATGTAACCTTTAGGAAATTTCAAACTAATGCGAAATTATGTATAAAATGTCTTATCTGAAATGAATATTTTTGCTGATTCCAACGCTGGACTTTGAATTTGTGAGTCTGCAATATTCCTGAAGATGTGAAGAATTAAACGTTATGAATAATACTTTGTCAGTATAGTTCACCTTAACCGTTTCCGTTATAGTTGTATGTGTAAAACAATATCTTTTATTCTGCAGCATTAGTTGAGTGAATGTCACTTTTGAAGCAACCACTCGATTGAATTTTAATATTGCATTGTAGCTACCATTGCCAATATGTCATGCAATTTTGGATAGCAATGAATCAAGAAGGGTCGACCTTCTTACAGAAACACAGTTTTCGTTTATCTTAATCCTCAAAAATGTTTGACCTAGTCGTGGCATCTTCAGTTGTCTTTTTCATTTGTGGAATGAATAGGTCCCCTATGAAACCTATTATCCTCTTAAGGTATTTACCTTTTTATAGATCCTCAGTACATGGTAGCAAAATACGGGGTGATGAATTTAACTGATTTCAGCATCCGAAGTAAGACAGAATCTGTGTGGTATCAATGTGGGATAGGGTCAGAGTTTGACGCTAAATGTCGAGGTCGACTTTGGTAGGATAATCGATAATCCATTTTTAAATTATACCTTAGTACAGAGGTGAGTAGAAGCATAACGTTAACGGAGTGCGATACTCTCTCCCGGGCAGCGCCTCACTGTTTTAGACAGGTCACCGATGCCGCCGGTGAGTGACGTTCTGTGCCACGGGACAGACGCCTCCCAGTGGCTGCGGCTGACCACCTGTGCATCGGATGGCGGTGCCAGTACATTAGCATCTGAATGCGGCCGCCCGTTCCCAGGTGGACGCCCGCTGAACACTTTGAGCAGCACTCACGTGTTTAGGGTGCTATTCACGTCGCGTCCCTAAGAGGTGGCGACCACGGCGCCGGTAGACGATGTGTTCTCCATACCAGCCCCGACAATTAGCTGTTGAGTGATAGACTCGGCCTATCCGATAGATACACTGATCTCTGCCAGCACTATTAACGCTATCATTTGCACTCGGCGCTGCTTGAAGTATTGCTAAATGCAGCGGTTAAGTCGTGTGAGTGTTGGCGCGGACGTTGATTAGTTGTCGTCTGCGTCCTCGCTTCGCCGCTCACGCTTCGGTGAAAACGAGAGAACCGACGCAAGTTTGAACGCCCGAATAGCGGTCATTAACATTATTTTGATATACTGGCTGCTAATGTAGAACGTAACGTCCGTTATTACCGCGAGGAAACACCGACGGCAACATCTCCTCTACGGCGCGCACAACACTTAAAAGTTCGAGTGTATTCACTTTATCAGGCCGGCATGAATAATTCATGTTGTTTGCAATTCAGAGCAGCAGCATCTGGACCGCTGAAAGCGCGGCGCTCTGCAGGGAAAAAAGTTTATATATGGACGGAGCTGCCCGGAAAGCACGGAGGCAAATTGCTGAAATAGATCAGATAAGCGTCCTCAATAGAAACATTAGCGCAACGGGCACGCGTGCAAAATACGGTAAAAATCCGTAAAAGCAACTCTGCCGGGAGCCTGATCATGCAATGAACGCGCTGTCTATACTGTGGTAGTGTGCGCTCAGAGGCCATCCCGTATTTTCGACTCATTAAATACGGTTGTTTTCGCTTAGGCCTGCACAAGTAATTTCTTTTTTAAGTTACCTTCCATCAGGAATGTGGAATGCACTCAGCGATTGTGGTATGACTTCCAAAATGATGGAGAACACCAATTAGCCGTCCTTTCCTTTCAGGATTTATTAAAGCAAGTCTAGATTTCGGCTAGTAACTTGCCATTATCAATGCAGTATTTCAGAGTTTTAATACATCACCTAGTATATCAATCCCCTGTGGTCCTGGCTGCTGTCATAGTGGGTGTTCTCTGTTATTTGGAATTTATTTTTCCTTTTGCGATTCCGAGTGTTTGTGCTCATCATCAGGGCGAGTGACATGTACAGGTATCTACATAGGTATAAATACTGGGTCTTTCAGTTACGAATTTGCTGAAGAAATGAAAGACAGTATAATAATACATGAATGGCGTCGCCAGCGTGATAGCACATTCCAAAGTACATACAAAATTCCAAGTTAAATACAAGATTGAAATCGTCAAAAACAATCTCCTCCTATGCAAAAAATAGCGATACGAGAAGCGATTCAACTGGTGGAAAAGTTGGAACTACGAGGATTGTTCAGAAGGTAATGAACCGCATTTATTTTCTCAGCCGAAAACAGTCATACGAATGTGAAACGTTACGTATGGATCATGTCAAGTCTCCTGAGTGACCGCTCCAAGTTTCCGTCGCTTTCTACAAACAGTGTCGCTGCAGCACAGTTTCAAAATGGCTACAAGCAACGAGCCGCCATTGAATTTCTCACTTCACAGGAAGAAACTGTGGGGCATATTCACAAGCGCTTGTACACAGTCTATGGAGTATCTGCTATCGACAGAAGTACAGTTAGTCGTTGAGCACGGATGGTGAGGTCTTCAGAAGGCGGTTCGGCTGTCACACCGGACACACCTGACCTAGCCCCCGCGGACTTTCATTTGTTTGGGCCACTGAAGGATGCCAGTCGTGGAAGACATGTTGAGGACTGTGGGGATGTGATTCGCACAGTGAAACACTGGCTCCTCTACCAGGGCAAGGATTGGTACCGACAAGGCACTGGAGGAAGGCCATAGAACGGGATGGAGATTACGTAGAAAAATAGGGTGTGTAAATCAAACTCCAGTCTTTCGTGTATGTAATTCTCATTACGTTCAGTAAAGGATTGTTGAAGAAAAAATGCGGTGCATTACTTTGTGGACAACCCTCGTAGTACTGTCTAAAAACTACTTCACATTTAGGGTAAAATTTATCGGCAGAGGAACGAATTGCCAATTTTTTAAAGTTTGTCTAGGACCTTGGGCGATATTTTCATAAATAATGTGGAAAAAACAATTCTTAAATGAAAAAAGAAGATGACGTATTATTCAGGAGATGCATAGATGTTTCGATTTTATTACACAAAGAAACGACCTGAAAACGTAAAAGAAAATATAACTTCTCAGTACCCTACGATTAGTTTTAAAATGGAGTTTTGAGGATGAAAACTGTATAAACATTTTACATTTAAAATTTATAGAAAAAATGGAAAACTTTAGCATGTGCAGATGTCGTTATCAATAAGTGCTTGTGCCAATCTCAACTATACGACTGGCCAAATACGAGTGCAATGGTGTTTGGTCTTAAGATCGTCGTTCCTCTAGTATCATGTAGAAAGAGAGCTGAACAAAATGTTCAGTGGTCGTGGTCGCGGCAAGTGGACATAAAAACTGCGCCGTTGTTAATATTTATAATATTATAAAGAAGTATGTGATGGTCGAGTCACAGGTAAGAATGACAACAACAAAATGTATGTGCCAGTAACCTACAACGAAAATACTTCTGACAAAATTGAGAGATGAATTCGTAAAGTAAATGTAAAAACACAACGACTACTATGATAAAGTTCAGGTTCCGCCATAAAGCGTTTAATAGCGGGAACAAGTTCCCGTAGTAAGTGCAATGGCTGCAGTTCATAATACATATGGCAGACAGGAAGGAGCTGGATGTGAGGAGCACAAACAATCGCGAGACGAAACCGCATTTCCGGGACGTACGGCAACATTGAGTCAGTCTATCACCAATACTGACAACAATTTGAAAATGAACTTAAAGGGAGTATGCCTCAATGTACTGGAAGGACTCAAATTTACAGTCCCAAAGAATAAAAAATATTTTTAAAAATCCGCACCTTATTTTTTTTGAGGAGACCGTATTCAATCGCAGTGTCATTATAGTACGTACAGAGGCTTATTAAGGTACGCTTACAGGTGTCCGAGGCGACAGGGGAGACACGCGTGCATTGCCCGAGAAAAGGAGGCGTGTGTTTAACATCCCGTCGTCAACGAGGTCATTAAATACGGATCGCAAAGTCGGATTTGTGAATGATGTTAAGGAAATCGGCCGCACGTTCCAAAGGAACTATCCCGGCGTTCACCTTAAGCGCTTTTGGGGAACTGAGGAAAATCTAAAACCTATATGGTCGAACGAGGATCTGAACCGGCGTCCTCCCGCTTCGCTTGGTGGAATGCCCACCCTTGTTGAAGGATCCTCGAACCACGGCGTCAGAACTTATGACTTTTCTGTTCGGCTGGCCGCACTACAACTGAGCAGCTTCCAGGGGTGGCAACGCGATGTGGCGGAAACGCCTACAGCAACGGAACGTATACGGAAGCCGTCTCCGTTCGATTTAGATATTTTTCTTATGTTATAGTATTTCGTACCACTAAAACTGTGTTTCATTCAGACAGTCAACAAGTAAACAATTAACTGTATACCATAATATTACAAGCAAATGAGATAGACAGGACTAGGCCAGTTGAAGATTTTTCTTATAGTTTTACGATGTTTCTAAACTTGTCGAATCAAACGTATTAGTCAAGAACTTCCAAGAAAAGTGTTCTCAAGAAAGAACTGTTATCAAATTAGTATAAGAAATGTATTTTGCAACCACATGTGGCCAATTGTTCCAGACGCCACCCACTGTAAGTTGTCTTGCGGGATATATGAACACCGTGGATACTACCACGCAACTGTTTTCTCCATTGACGTAGCAGTAACGTTTTGCTGATCAGTTGGAAGTATTAGTTTTGTGACCGATACAGCCTTGTGCGTCCTGGTACATTTAATTTCAGATTTTATACAATAATAATGTCATATATCTACAGCATATTTTTGTTATGCATCGTTGAAAAATAAACCGGAAGCAGTTGTTGTATCATCATTTAATAGTACTACCAGTTTCACAATGTTAGAACTGCGTCTTCAGGTACATTTAAATAAAAGACTGTAGCGCATGAGGGAATTAAGAATTATGGAAAATTATTTGAAAATTTAGAATCGTAAGAATATAGGGAGAAGAATATAACATCATACACAAGGGATGTAACTGGCAGAAGCATATTTAAAAATAAAAGTCAGCATACTTATTTTCAGATCATTCACAGGAAAAAGTCGATCGCACTGAACGTCCCTTCGTACACAGTCAAATTGTAACAATTCATAAAAGTAATGACGAAAGTCGAAAATTAAAACATCCAACAGCCCAGACTGACAGATGAAAGTGAAATTAAGTAGTAATCGTGACACAAGATTCCCTCCCCCCCCCCTTTTTCTTGTTTTTACAATTTTTTTTTTTTTATTTTTTAGAACTGACTTTCTTGTATGTCCCTCTCCTCCATTCTGCCTGTTTTAACTTTTGACTTCCGTCACCATTTTTACAAATTATTACAACTTGATTGGAATTATGGGACGTCACATGCGATCAATTTTTGCACGTAAACGATCTGAAAATAAATAAGTTGATGGCTCTGAGTAAATTTCCTTCTATCTCTTACGTCCTTTGTATATGTTGTTTCATTCTTCATCCTAGATTCTTGCCATCCTAACAAGAAAATTAGAATTTTATGATCTGTCTATAATTCTTAATTCTCTCGTGTGCTACTCGTCTTTATTTACGTGTTCCTGAAGATGCAACTCCAATTTTGTGAAACCAGTGGTACTATCAAAGGACCACACAACAGCTGCGGATGCCCACATTATAACGTCTGCTGATAATTTTTTATGTTTATTTTTATTTTTATTTTTATTTACAGATCTGAGGATGGCTATGCAAATGACCGTGGTCGCGTGAGAGTAATCGCACCACTAAATTAGTTCAGTTGTTTCCTAAAAAACAATTGACTGACGGGGAAAGTGTACAACATGTTACTTCTACAAATAACTTACTCCATTTTTCCTCTAACGTAATTTTTTAATAACGCGTACAAAGTAGTGCAAAGCACAGACAACAAACGCAACGAAAAGTAGAATGGAATGTTGAGTAACCAATATTAAATCAATCAAGTTATTTCTAAACAAGGTTGTTAGCCATCTGGACGAACTCCTTTTATTAGACACTTGGTTATTGTAACACTTGAAACTTTTTGTTCGTCTTTTATGGTGCAGAGACGTGGACACTGAGGAAGAAATTCAGGACAAGGCTGGAGGCGTTTGAGATATGGACACGGCGGAGGATGGAAAGAATACGTTGTAGGGATAGAGTGAAAAATGAAGAGGTACTGAGAAGAGGGAAGAGCAAAGGCAGTTGCTGAAGATAGTAAAAAGAAGGGCAGGAAAGTAAATAGGATAAATATTATGAAATGAGGGGGAGCGGGGGGGGGGGGGGGTCGGTCTTATAAATACACTCTTATTCAGTAGAAATGACCAACTAAAACGTTGATATTGAACGATTTTTATGGTAGCCAGGAGAACGATGCTGGCATAATTTTGAGGTGTATTTCTTTGTTCAGTTGACAGATTAGATGCTAGTAAACGGCACTCGGATCTGTTACAGTAGGAAAGAAGCGGGATCCTGGCTCAGGTAATAATGACCGAGGTTAACCATAAGATCGAGAAGTTACAGTTTTTCACGGCTAGGCTTAATACTTCATGATAAGTACTCAGTGAAATTCACTGTGTATGTCTTGCAAAAGTTGTAAACTAATCTGACGTGGTCAATTAGATCTTTCATGGCGTCTAGAGAACTGTGTTGGCGTCTGCTTCCTACGTGTCTAAAATTTGGGCCACAACGTCCTCATCGAACAGCTGAAGCACTCTTTGCTACCTATTTCATTGAGGTTACGTTCGTCAAAATGGGCTTCTATCAGTTTTCAATTGAAGTCCTCCAAATACCTGAATCTCTACCTTTTGTTTATTTCGAAGAAACAGATTTAGTCCCTGTGAATGTTATTAAGACATTGGCTGCCAGACCTGAATCATCCGAGATTATGTACCAGGCTTAGGTCTTCTGCAGGTGTTTGTAATTGTAGACACATGGACTGTGAAGTCAATTTCTTCAATAACATACCTGCTAGATCTATTATGCACAATATTTAATAACAAATCAACACTCCTCTCAGCATTTCAGATGAATGACTTTTACTTTTTAGAAGAAACGAGCAAAACTAACATATGAGGATTATTTATTAACTTAATGGGTTAGGTTCACAGCAGAAGTTACAACATATTTGAAAAAATTAATAGATTTACTTTACATATTGATGAAAAACAATCCAAGCACGTGAATTATTCATTCGGGCAACCCCTATAAATCACGATGACTAGCACTGATTTCTCCACAGCTCCAGCGTGTCCAAATCAGTGAAACTGTCGTCGGTAACGTGATGTGGCCCTGCTTCCTTTGCCGCCAGTTTCTTCCAAGACATGGTTCCGTGAATATGATGTTCCTGTCGATCCTGGTATTCCTTCCGGGTTTCCAATGTTTATCAGTGCAAGTGCAATTTTCTCTCAAAATTTAGTTACGTGGACATTTCTATCAATTACCTGCTCCTAGATAGCATGAGCATCGTCGATTGCTGTATCTGCGAGGAGCACGAGTGCAGTCTTCGCTTCTTTTGGTAAAGCGGAGGCATAAGGTGCTATTGTAGCCAAGATGACACAAAGCCCACACCCACCACAGTAGCACACGTTTATAAGCCAGACAGGTTCCGCAGATGAGGACGAGATTGGAGAAATGTACGACGAGATAAAAAAAGTTATTCAGGTAGTTAAGGGAGTCGAAAATTTAATAGTCATGGGGGACTGGAATATGGTAGCAGGACAAGGAAGCGAAGTGGTAGATGAAAATGGAAAGGGGAAATGCAGTGAAAGAGGAAGCCGCCTAGTAGAATTTTACACAGAGCATAATTTAATCATAGCTAACACTTGGTTTAAGAATCATGAGAAAAGGTTGTCTACGTGGAAGAGACCCGGAGACACCGGAAATTTTCGTATTGGTTATGTAATAGTTAGACAGAGATTTAGGAACCAGAATTTAAATTGTAAGACATTTCCAGGGGCAAATGTGGACTCTGGTGGCAGTTTGTTGGTTATGAACTGAAGATTAAAAATGAAGACACTGCCAAAAGGCAATAATTCAAGGGGGTGGGACCTAGATAAACTGAAAGAACCAGAGATTTCAAAGTATTACATGGAGAGCATTAGGGAACGATTGACAAGAACAGAAGAAGTCAATACAATAGAAGCGAAATGGGTAGGTTTGAGAGATGAAATATTGAAGGCAGCAGGAAGTGGAAAACTGCTCAGTAGGAATGGTTGGAGGACAACTGTAAGGATGTAGAAGCGTATGTCATTATGGGTAAGATAAATGCCGCATACAGGAAAATTAAAGAGATTTTTGTATAAATATCAAAAGGTCAGATGGATAACTAATCGTAAGCAAAGAAGGGAAAGCAGAAAGGTGGGCGGAGTGTAGAGGGTCTATACAAGGGAGATCTATTTGAGGGCGATATTATGGGAATGGAAGAGGACGTAGATGAAGAAGAAATCGGAGATACAATATTTGTGAAGAATTTGACAAAGCGCTGAAAGACTTAAGCCGAAACAAGTCCCGAGGAGTAGACAACATTCCGTTAGAACTAATGAGCAAGATGTATGAGACAGGCGAAATACCCTCTGACTTCAAGGCCAGGTGGTGACAGCTGTGAAAATTCATAAACCACTGATGCAAAATACGAACACGAATCATTTATAGAAGAATGTAAGAATTGGTAGAAGCCGAGTGGTGCATTTGAAGACTTTGAAGTTTTGACAATGTTGACTGGAATACTCCCTTTCTGATTCTAAATATGGCAGGGGTAAAATACAGGGATATAAGATGAACGTCAACAGAAGCAAAACAAGGATAATTGAATGTACTCGAATTAAATCAGGTGATGCTGACAGAATTAGATTAGGTAATCAGCCACTTTAAGCAGTGAATGAGTTTTTCTATTTGGGAACCAAATTAACTGATGGTGTTAGAAGTAGGGAGGATATAAATTGCAGACTGGCAATGGCAAGAAAAGCATATCTAAAGAAGAGAAATTTGTTAACATTGAGTATACATTTAAGTGTCAGGAAGTACTTTCTGAAAATATTTGTATGGAGTGTATCCATGTATGGAAATGAAACGTGGATGATAAACAGTTTATACAAGAAGAGGATGGAAGCTTTTGAAATGTGGCACTACAGAAGAATGCTGAAGATTAGATGGTAGATCATGTAAGTAATGAGGAAGTACTGAATAGAATTGGGGAGAAGAGACATTTGTGGTGCAATCTGACTAAAAGAAGGGATCGGTTGGTTGGACGCATCCTGAAACATCAAGGGGTAAACAATGTTGTGAGGTGGCAACGGCCTTACACCTTACATGAGTCCATTTAACGTGACACTTTAGGTTTTGTTGGAGTAATACTCTAAATTACGGTGTAGGAAATCTATGTGGAAACGCATCGGCACCTGAGAATTCCGCGATTTTGTAATTATAAGATTTTGCGGAAAGGCAGTACGCGATACATAGCTCGGCTACCTCACCGCCTAGCCGCCAAAGGCCACAGCCTAACGGTATGAATGAATGGTGAATTGGGGGATTTCTGTAATTCCTTTAGAGAGGCCACAGCGGTCGCCAAGCTCTGAAGGACGTGCGGCTGCAGGTGTTCAAGTGTTTACCAAAACAGAGCAGTTGATAGCTGGACGGGCTTTCCTGTGCGTGCTCTCGCCTATGTCCCACTAATTTTACGCCTTCGAGTATCTTAAGTGGGGCAGGCCAGGAGTTCCAAGTAACAAACTTTCAATGTAAGAATCTGTGTTCGCTACGACGGGGAATCTTGCCGGGAAAATCTCGAGTGGTCTCTTGGGAGAAAACTTCCAGTAAACGTGTTATTGCCCACAGCTCTGTTTCTTCCCAGCCGGCGAGGGCAGTGTTTACTTGTGAAATTTTGCAGAAATAAAAGAATTGTGGAAAAGAGTTCTGTTCCCAGGCCGTACATTCGTCGGCACTAGCAAACTGGGTATTTGGAGAGCTTCTAGTGATGTGATTCGGTCGGTAAGAGTTGAGGGGAGAAAACAAAGGTGAAGAGTGATCTTGCTGGACTCTCGGTAAAGGTCTTCCGTTCTGGGCTCTCGTACTAAGAAGACGTTAGCCAAGTCGTATCCTGTCTTGGTCTTTCGTTCTGAGTGGACGTTAGCCGCGCCAGCTCTTTGCTGCCGACAAGATCGTTGCAAATAGAGAAGTTTATGGACAGCGGTCTGTTGTCCGAGTAGTGTAGGAGTGTACTTTCCGAGACGCCACACGCCAGCCGCACAGCCGCGCCGTCGCCCTCAGAGACCCCCGCTGCAACGGGAACACTACGGTGAGATCGCTCCCGCTTCGGCCTGTGTTACGAGTAACGTTAGGATCACGTGCAGTTGCTGTTTCCACAGAGGTTTCACGGTACTTTGGGGTGTAGTGGGTCTTCGTATTTTACGTTTGTGTCGATGTCAGCCGGTCAGCCAAGTTGTAAGAGATCGCGTTTTGGACCAATTTTAACACAGTTAACTGCCAAAGCCAGGCAGGAGGATAATTTGTAAACTGTTCCTTGTGTTTTATTCAGCATTGATCTGAAGATTATAATAAAATTATTGTGATTCAGTAGAGCCTTTACTTTCAGTAGTTGATCCTGAATTCACCCTTTTGCTTTATTTTATTTTTGTGTATGTGTTTGATGTCATTGAACACCCCAAGTGTTCGTGATCGTTCGTGTTTGGAAGTAGAAACAGGTGTGATTTATCGTCAACGCTACCAGCGCAGATTAATTAGGGGTGACAGGGCCACATTTAAATCCAGCGTTATCCATTTCTGCGCACAGTTCCACACCCAATTCCTCTGTAAGTTGTTTGTCAGGGGCGAACACACGCAAAAATCGGACAAGCAATGGGTGGGGTGTTACAATGTAGTACTGGAGGGAAACTTGGGGGGTAAAATTCATAGAGGAAGACGAAGACATGAATATAGTATGCAGATTAAGAGGGATGTAGGTCGCAGTAGTTACTCGGATAGAGTATCATGAAAAGCTGCATCAAACATCTTTGGACTGAACAAGGTTGTGTTTGATCTGACACGTCTGTGAAGGAATCTCCATAATTATATTCCAAAATTGTGGATTTTTTTGTGGTTGCCCCTTTTTCTTAAGGTGGTTGCTGCCATTTCTGGAATGTCTTTAGTGGTCAGAAGCAACACATTTCTCTTGTCCTTCCATTTTTTTTGTAGTAACATTGATGTTTTCCGCATAACGTTTCACCTTTCTTGACCTTTTCTTTCACTATGGTCTTTGGATTGTATTTTCTGTATTTCCTCAGTGTACCAACGAGGTTCGTTGAATGTTTGTTCAGGGTACAGGCAAAATCGACTCTTGTATAGTAATTGTCGACGTAGAGAGTACGTTTGGCATTCAACAATGGACCCATCAACTCAATCACTACACTGGAGAACATGTCATGATCTGCGAGGGTAATCTTCTTTCCAGCATACACATTTACATGCCGGTTATAGCCTCCGCGAACACACAGTTTGAATCGCTTGAGACCACGGTTATGACGTTTCTGCTGAATATACTGGCAAAACCCCAGTCTCCGTCTAGACGGCAACATATTTTCGTCAATGCATAGTTTCTCATCACGACAATACACTTCGTAAACTTTATTGTTTAATAGATAGAGCAAAGGTGAAATTTTTTACAATTTGCCTCTCGTTGTACCAGAATGTTCCGAAAACTTCCGCGTACTGAAAAGTGCCTCAAGCTTTTTGCAGGATAAAGCTCTACTTACTTCATTTTCGTGCAGCATATTCTTTAATTAATATTTCTGGAGTGTAGGTTTCCGATCCGAACCAGTCTACAGAACGAATGCAAAAAAATCGCAAGATTCCTTTGTTATTTGTGTCTACCCATTGTTGTAGTCTACTGTGTTCTGTACATTTTGCCGGCCGGAGTGGCCGAGCGGTTCTAGGCGCTACAGTCTGGAACCGCACGACCGCTACGGTCGCAGGTTCGAATCCTGCCTCGGGCATGGATGTGTGTGACGTCCTTAGGTTAGTTAGGTTTAAGTAGTTCTAAGTTCTAGGGGACTGATGACCTCAGAAGTAAAGTCCCGTAGTGCTCACAGCCGTTTGAAGCATTTTTCTGTACATTTTTCGTTGACAATACTGCCAATAATACGTCACTCGGCATAACGATTCGTCTCGGTTACTATCAATTCCAAAACTTTGTCATCAAAAGACAATCGGTAAAAATCCAGTTCATCGCATCTTTTAGTCATTTTCACATTATCAGAAATTGCCTCATTACAGGTTGTGGTAAAATCCTTCATATTTCTAGTTACATCACGCGAAGTGACTTCGGAGAGGTCTCCTTGGGGAATAATTGCTGAGTTCCCAACAGTTGTTCTTTTCTTTTTATCGGTCCACCTGCATCGGAATCACGATCGAAAATCTCAGCAGAGTATTCAGGAACATAGTTTTTGTGTTAGCAGAAGAGCCAACACCGTGTTACGAGTGGAGGCCGAAATGCACGCGTTTTAGCTCACGCAGGCTGGCGTGAGGAGGGAAGAACTATACTGACGAGAGGTCTGGAACATGACAAGGAATTAGAATTCAGAAAGCGGACGTAATTAGTTTGATACTTAACTTTAATCCATATGATGAACGTCGCTCTTGACGGTACATGACTCACAATATTATCTGTTCAGAATACATAGTAACTGAATATGTCGCCTTGCTAGGTCGTAGCAAATAACGTAGCTGAAGGCTATGATAAACTGTCGTCTCTGCAAATGAGAGCGTATGTAGTCAGTGAACCATCGCTATCGAATTCGGCTGTACAACTGGGGCGAGTGCTACGGAGTCTCTCTAGACTAGACCTGCCGTGTGGTGGCGCTCGGTCTGCAATCACTGATAGTGGCGACAGGCGGGTCCGACGTATACTAACGGGCCGCGGCCGATTTAAAGGCTACCACCTAGAAGTGTGGTGTCTGGCGGTGACACCACAATAGCTATCAGGTACGTCTCCAAACAAAGTAGCCTGTCTCTAACGGAATTTGCCTTCCTCGTCCAGCAAACCCGCCACTGCCACTGTCAGATGTTGTCACAAGCTCACAAGAAAACAACCTCAGCCTCTCTAGGAGACCAGTGCAACTATACAGGGTGAGTCACCTAACGTTACCGCTGGATATATTTCGTAAACCACATCAAATACTGACGAACCGATTCCACAGACCGAACGTGAGGAGAGGGGCTAGTGTAATTGTTTAATACAAACCATACAAAAATGCACGGAAGTATGTTTTTCAACACAAACCTACGTTTTTTTTAAAATGGAACCACGTTAGTTTTGTTAGCACATCTGAACATATAAACAAATACGTAATCATTGCCGTTTGTTGCATTGTAAAATGTTAATTACATCCGGAGATATTGTATCCTAAAGTTGACGCTTGATAGCTCCGACGTTCAGTTGCGTGTTCTAACAAACACGGGCCACGGTCGGCGAGCAGCATCTGCCGGGATATGTTTTCGATGACGACCGTGTTTACGAGTGTGGCTGTAGTGCACTGTTGTGGTTTGGTCTAGCTGTCGCAGTGTCCGCATGTAGCGCTTGCTGCTATTGTTATTCTGCATTCGTCTCCGCACGCAGACCAACTGTAGTACACCGTGTTACCAGACGTCTGTGATAGTGTAGTGTTGTAGGAACTGTGACCATGGTGTATTCGAACTCTGAAAAGGCGGAGATGATACTCATCTATGGCGAGTGTCGACGAAATGCAGCTGAAGGCTGCAGGGTGTATGCAGAACGATACCCGGACAGAGAGCATCCAACGTGCCGCACCTTGCGAAACATCTACCGCCAACTGTGTGCAACAGGTATGGTCGTAGCACGCAAACGGGTCCGTAACAGGCCCGTCACAGGAGAAGCGGGTGCAGTTGGTGTGTAAGCTGCTGTTGCCATGAACCCTCACATAAGTACACGGGACATTGCGAGAGCCGGTGGACTGAGTCAAAGTAGTGTCATGCGCATACTGCATCGTCACCGCTTCCACCCGTTTCATGTGTCGCTACATCAGCAATTACATGGTGATGACTTTAATCATCGAGTGCAATTCTGCCAATGGGCATTAACAGAGAATGCGTTGCAGTTCTACCTGTTTACCGATGAAGCGGGTTTCACAAACCAAGGGGCAGTGAATCTACGGAACATGCATTACTGGTCCGTGGACAATCCTCGCTGGCTCAGACTGGTAGAGCGACAGCGACAGTGGACTGTAAGTGTATGGTGCGGAATCATTGGCGACCACCTCATTGGTCCTCACTTCATTACAGGGGCCCAAACAGCTGCAACATACATCGCGTTTCTACAGAATGACCTGCCAACGTTGCTCGAAAATGTCCCACTGGAAATGCGTCGACGTATGTGGTATCAGCGTGATGGTGCACCTGCACATTCCGCAACTAACACTAGGCTGACCCTTGACAGGATGTTCGACGGGCGTTTCGTAGGACGTGGAGGACGCATAAATTGGCCAGCCCGTTCTCCTGATCTTACACCTCTGGACTTCTTTTCTGTGGGGTACGTTAAAGGAGAATGTGTACCGTGATGTGCCTACAACCCCAGAGGATATGAAACAACGTATTGTGGCAGCCTGCGGCGACATTACACCAGATGTACTGCGGCGTGTACGACATTCATTACGTCAGAGATTGCAATTGTGTGCAGCAAATGATGGCCACCACATTGAACATCTATTGGCCTGACATGTCGGGACACACTCTATTCCACTCCGTAATTGAAAACGGAAACCACGTGTGTACGTGTACCTCACCCCTCATGGTAATGTACATGTGCGTCAGTGAAAAAGACCAATAAAAAGGTGTTAGCATGTGGACGTAATGTGCTGTTCCAGTCTCTTCTGTACCTAAGGTCCATCACCGTTCCCTTTGGATCCCTACGTAATTCGATGCTCTCCGATACACACGATCGAACAGCGGAGGAGTGGTACTCAAGCGTCAACTTTAGGTTACAATATCTCCGGAAGTAATTAACATTTTACAATGCAACAAACGGCATTGATTACGTATTTGTTTATATGTTCCGATGTGCAAACAATACTAACGGGGTTCCATTTAAAAAAACTTAGGTTTGTGTTAAAAAACATACTTCCGTGCATTTTTTTATGGTTTGTATTAACCGATTACACTAGCCCCTCTCCTCACGTTCGGTCTGTGGAATCGGTTCGTCAGTATTTGATGTGGTTTACGAAATATATCCAGCGGTAATGTTAGGTGACTCACCCTGTATACCCATTTGAAATCAGTTTGACCGAGCGGGGTGGCGCAGTGGTTACACACTGGACTCGCATTCGGGAGGACGACGGTTCAATCCCGCGTCCGGCCATCCTGATTTAGGTTTTCCGTGATATCCCTAAATCACTCCAGGCAAATGCCGGGATGGTTCCTCTGAAAGGGCACGGCCGACTTCCTTCCCAATCCTTGCCTAATCCGATGAGACCGATGACCACGCTGTCTGGTCTCCTTCCCCAAACCAACCAACCAACCAAATCAGTTTGAATACCAGCCAGTGGTATTTTTTAATTTAATGCTTGTAAAATTTGGTGAGTGAACTTGCAAAAATCGTTATCAGTTGCACAAGTAGTCGGTTTCCCAGTGTAGCGGGAAACGAGAGTACAGAGAACACTACAGCGGCACCGGCCTTTTTACAGTATCGCTGTGACCTGCCCGATCTGGTGGTTTCTATAGCTTATTTGCATGTATACGATGTAACGGACGCTAAATCTCAGGGCTGGGCTAATCCGGGGCTTAGGAGAGGCGCGAACTCCTGGAGACTCGGCCGGGAACCTGCCTGCAGCAGGCTGGAGACTGGTCGCCGGTACACGAGGACACCGTCTCAGGGAGCCGCTGGCCGCCGGCGGCCGCCGCCCGCAGCTATGCAAATGTACACACGGCGGCGGCGGCGGCGGCGGCGGCGGCGGCGGCGGCGGCCAAATTAAACGCACGTCCGGCCGCCGCGGCCTTTAATGCCGGCCGCTCCCCGGACGGAATTAGCTTCCGTGGCGCGCTTTGCATACGCATGACCGACGCAACGCGCAACGGCGGCCGCGTCCCGCGCCGCAAACGGCAGGCGCTTAGCATATTTGCTTACGGATAAGCTCGCCGCACGGAAAATTCCCGGCTAATTTCTCTTTAATGGGGGAAGATGCCTCCAGAATTGAGTCGTAGTGGAGCGAAACAGTCTTACGGCACAGCGGGTCCCCTGGGCAGGCAGCTGGGGGGACCTGAACGAATGGTCCTGATACTGATTACAGTTCCCGCTGTACGCTCTTACTCTTTTTCGTATGCACTTTGTTTTCATCTAATATACATACAGTGATGAGGCGAAACATTACACCCACTGCCAGTCGCAAGATTAATTGCACCTCGTGCGGATTCAGGCACGTGACGCACTGAGGAAAGAGTATGAGTAGAGCAGAGACGCATTGGGAATTATTCTAGTGACGACAAAAAAAAAAAAAAGGTTCAAATGGCTCTGAGCACTATGGGACTTAACATCTGAGGTCATCAGTCCCCTAGAACTTAGAACTACTTAAACTAACTAACCTAAGAACATCACACACATCCATGCCCGAGGCAGGATTCGAACCTGCGATCGTAGCGGTCGCGCGGTTCCAGACTGAAGCTCCTAGAACCGCTCGGCCACACTGGCCAGCAGCGACGACACAGGGGAGGATGTGGGGTGTTCACTGACATAAGCGACTGCGACGAAGAGCAAGCACTGATCAGTCAGAACATTATCACCGCCGACCTGCTGTCGATATAAACCCGCCCAAGCGATAGCAGCTTCACCTGGCGAGGAACGACTGCTGGTCAGACACACGCACGGTGCACGTGGTACCAGCGGGCGTCCCGTTTCAGTATAAAATAATGGGGAAGGCGTAAGATCTGAGTCTGACCGAGGGCAGATTATAATGGTCCGGAGGCTCGGTTCGAGCAGTTCAGAAACTCCACGGCTTGTCGGGTGTTGGAGGACTGCAGTCAGTCTACAACACGTGGCGAAACCCAGGTGAAACAACCGAGCGAGGTGGCGCAGTGGTTAGCACACTGGACTCGCATTCGGAAGGACGACGGTTCAATCCCGCGTCCGGCCATCCTGATTTAGGTTTTCCGTGATTTCCCTAAATCGCTCCAGGCAAATGCCGGGATGGTTGCTTTCAAAGGGCACGGCCGACTTCCTTCCCCGTCCTTCCTTAATCCGATGAGACCGATGACCTCGCTGTCTGGTCTCCTTCCCCGAAACAACCAACCAACCAACCTTAACATAGACAAATGTAATGTATTGCGAATACGTAGAAAGAAGGATCCTTTTTTGTATGATTATGTGATAGTGGAACAAACACTCGTAGCAGTTACTTCCGTAAAATATCTGGGAGTATGCGTGCGGAACGATTTGAAGTGGAATGATCATATAAAATTAACTGTTGGTAAGGCGGGTACCAGGTTGAGATTCATTGGGAGAGTCCTTAGAAAATGTAGTCCATCAACAAAGGAGGTGGCTTACAATACACTCGTTCGACCTATACTTGAGTATTGCTCATCAGCTTGGGATCCGTACCAGATCGGGTTGACAGAGGAGATAGAGAAGATCCAATGAAGAACGACGCTTTTGGTCACAGGGTTATTTGGTAAGCGTGATAGCGTTACGGAGATGTTTAGCAAACTCAAGCGGCAGACTCTGCAAGAGAGGCGCTCTGCATCGCGGTGTAGCTTGCTGTCCAGGTTTCGAGAGGGTGCATTTCTGGATCAGGTATCGAATATATTACTTCCCCCTACTTATACCTCCCGAGGAGATCACGAATGTAAAATTGGAGAGATTCGAGCGCGCACGGAGGCATTCCGGCAGTCGTTCTTCCCGCGAACCATACTCGACTGGAACAGGAAAGGGAGGTGATGACAGTGGCTCGTAAAGTGCCCTCCGCCACACACCGTTGGGTGGCTTGCGGAGTATAAATGTAGATGTACGAATGGTGAGTAAGCTATTCCTCCTTGCCCAATTTAGGTGTTCGTCTGACTATGAATGCGATCACTCACAACGAAATGATGAGTTGGATAAGCAGTAGCCAGCAGCAACTCGTACTCGTGTAAATGTAGATGTAGATATAGGCCTAACATCAGACTTTTAATGGTGGTTAGAGCACAAGTGTGACTCAACACACAGCCAACCGAAAACTCCTAACGATGGGCCTCCGCAGCCGACAACTCATGCGTGCGGCCCTGTTAATTCTACGACATTGGCTACTACGATTGAAATGGGGACGTGGCGATCTGCACTGGACGATGACGCAGGGGGGAGTGTTTCGTGGTCTGATGAATACCAATACCTTCTTCATCATTCCAATGATCAGGATGTGAATCTGTCGTCTCCAAGGGGAACATCTAGACACGTGTACTGCAGGACGGAGACAAGCTGGTGGCGGCTCCGTTAGGCTCGGGGAAAAATTCACGTGGGCGTCCCTGGCCCAGTGGAGCTCGTGCAAGGCACCACGACAGACTGGTTGCAGACCACGTACACGTCATGGCGATCAAGTTTCCCGATGGCAGTGGCATTTTTCAACAAGATAATGCGCCATATCACGAGGCCAGGTGTTTGATGGGGTGGTTAGAGGATCACAGTGGCGAGCTCCAATTGATGTGCTGGCCCATCAGTCCGCCAGGTCTGAACCCAGTCGAACACATCTGGGATGGGACTGAACATTGCGTCAGAGCTCACAGCCGTCCTACCCGGAATCTACGGGAATTAGGTGAATTGTGTGAGCAGATATAGTGCTAGCTCCCTCCAAGGACCTACCAGGGCCTCACTGCTTCCACGCCACTGTTATCGGTGCCAGAGATGGATGTAGAGGGTGTGAGGTATGTGCTCATAATTTTCTGGCTGATGAGCGTATTGTCTGGGCCAGGGACCTGGAAGTAAGAGTCTCTGAAGCAGCGGAACTGGTCGGCTATTCGCAGGTTACCGTCGTCAACATCAATTTGAAGTGGTTCGAGGACGGCGACGTCTTCAGTAGACGACATGTTGCTGAACAAGATGTTGGACGTATGCGACTCGTCACAGAACGTGGAAGTCGGAGGCTTGCCGGCTCTGTATAGCAAGATGCGCGGCGATCAGTGGGAGATCTGGCGACAGAGCACAGGGCTAGTACAGGCGCAAGCCTGTCCGAGCACATCGTTCAGCGCACATTGTTCAGTATACGGCTCTGCAGCAGACGTCCTCCGCCTGTGTCCAAATCGTCAGTTACATCTACATCTACATCGACACTCTACAATACTGCTTACGGCGCGCCGCGGAGTCATTTCCTTTCCTGTTCCACTCGCAATTAGAGCGAGCCCTGTGTATGAGCCCTTATCTTCGTGGTCCTTACATGTGATGTACGTTGGCAGTTGTAGAATCATTCAGCTGTCAGCTTCCAATGCCACTAGTCTAAATTTTCTCAGTAGTATTCTGCGAAAAGGAGGTCACCCTCCAGCCAGCGGTTTCCACTTCAGTTCCCGATGCATCTCCATAGCATATGTTGTTCAAACCTACCAGCAACAAAACTAGCAGCCTGCCTCTGAATTGCTTCGATGTCTTCCTCTAATCCGACCTGGTACGGATTCAAACACTGGAGAAGTACTCAAGAATACATCGCGCTAGTGTCCTATAAGGGGTGTACATTACAAATGAGCCACGCTTTCCTAGGATTCTGGCAATAAACCAAAGTCAACCATTCGCATTTCCTACCACAATCCTCACATACTCGTTCAATATCGTATCGCTCTGTACAGTTCCGCCAAGATGTTTGAAAGATGTGACTGTGTCAAACAGGAGACTGCTAATGCTGTATCCGAGAAACACGGCTTTGTTTTCCCTACACATCCGCATTAACAGTTGCAGACAGATTGGGATGGTTAAGAGTGGTCGGTGCATCAAAAGAAACTTGTTATCTGGTCGGATGAATCGCGTTTCTTGTTACACCAGATCGATGGTCGTGTCTGGATACGTCACGATCGAGAAGGACGGCTGGCTGAAACACGCACCGCGTCACAAAGACCCGCGAGGCCAGTATTGTGCCGTGCGGGATGTGTGGTTGTAACCAAAGGCGCCAGGACAGCGCCGTTCCACTTGTACACTACAGCGGAACACCTGCATTACTTCGTGCTTGACGTCTTCGGTGCTACGGTAATTTGAAGAGCGTGGCTGGTGTCTTTGCCACGAAATTCTCCTGTTCTGACCCCGGTGACACGTAACTCGGACGCTATTACGCACCAAATCCGCGTTCACAAACCACCGGTTGTAATGGTTCTTTATTTACGTGACCATTACGGCACTCCAACCCCAGTTTTCGATACCAGTAATATCGTACTACTTTTCTGCGAAGTAACAGACATATTTTTGTGACAATATTCACATTTGGTTTTATGTATAGGTACTCCAATGTATCGATATATTACAGTGATATGGTTCTTGTGTGTATTCATTTCTGTGAGACTGTCATAATCTTTGATTTCATTGTAACCGCTTTGGCGTGAATGCGCACAGAGCACAGTCTTCGTTTCACTTTGCAGAAGTTAAGTTGTAATTTCGCTTTGTAAAAAAAAACAGTCAAGTCTTGTGTTTGGTTAAAGTGGAAATTAAATATACGAAGATTGATAGAAAACTGTTTTCTTGATGATGTGACAATTAAGAAGAAGTATATGTGAATTTACAAGAAGTTAAACGAAAATGTGGATCGTGGACACCAAGTCAAAAATTATTTCTACCATAACATTGTTCTCATCTGGGATTGTTTGATCATTAAGAATTACCTGAAAAACGCATTTGTTAGGTCTCAAATATTGCTAAAATACAGATCTGGACCTTCTAGCAGTCAAAGTGGAATCACCCTAGTATCAACAAGATGAGTCATAACAACTTCGACGAAATCTACGTGGGAATCCATTCAAGATAAGTGCCAAAATTAATGACTTTTTTACAGTGACTTCATTATTTCCATTCTGACGATACCATCCACAGTCAAGAACTTTATTGTTGCCCGATAAAGCGAACATATGCTGCGTGAACAACATCATTAGTTTGATTTCTAACCTACTTTGCAAGTGGTGGTATTCTTAGACGGTCCAAAACTTACGTTATTTGCATGACCTGTGCGTTGACATCTTGTGCCTCATATCTCCGAAAACCAACGAAGTATCTGTCGAAGTTGTTACAAGCCTGATCGCTGTTGCATAGCCTTTTAAAGGTACTTGAACATACTATTAAGCAGATGGTGATGATATTTAGATTCATCAGTTTAGCTCACATCTATGGCGGATGAAACTTCATACCAACTCTAACGCTTTTCTGTTCTGTTGCGATGATGTGCTGAACGAGGGAAAAGTGACTGCGTGGAGGGGGTGGATAAAAGTATGGAAACACAAATATCGAGACATTACCGTGCCTAATATAGTGTAGGGAATTCAAAAGAGGATGCAGTCGTCTCAGAACGGATAAACAGAGGTCCCATGTCGTCTTCAGTGGTATGCTATACCCTCCTTCCTGCAAGACATTGGCAAACTGAGTCAACGATTTTCGACGTGGATAGGGACCACAAATCCTTCTCTCCTGGCCCGAAGAGATGCATCCCACAAAACCAGTTGAAACACGTATGTAACGCAGCAGCGATGGCGAGGCATTGTAGCATCTGTGACCAGAGAGTATGCGCTTGACCGCGCGAGTGTTGCGAGCGGTTCTCAGTTCGCTAGTTGTCGCTATGCAGAGCAGTAGTCTGTCAGTCTGTCGTTGCGAGTCTGTCAGTTCAGTCGTTGCGAGTCTGTAGCTCTGTCTAGTTGAGAGCAGTACTCAGTCTGTAGTCGTCATGCAGAGCGGTCGGTCAGTAGTAGCAGCCCAGTGCGGTTGTGTGATGTAGGCGGTCGGCAACAATGGTCAAGATGAGGAATAAGGTATACTGTTAATTAATATAATCATTAGATAATGAAAAATTTTATTTATTGTAATTATTCTCCAACAAGTCTCCCAATAATAATTTTTTATTTCAAAAGCATTTTCTCAAAAGTTTAATTTTTTTTGAACTAAAGATCTCGTTGCACTTCCCATTTCATTCCACTTCCTTTTGAAGAAAAATTTCACTAGAATTACAAAAAAAAAAAGGAGAATATTATTATTTGCAATGTAGTTCCTCCAAGTGGTGCGCAACAACAAGAGCAGATATGTGACATCCATTTATTCTGAGGTAAGACTTTAATTCTGATTGTTTTTACACAGGGCCAGAAACCGATATTTCGGTTTAATTGAATTTTCTTGTCACTGAATGGACTTTAATTTTTTGAGGGATTTATAATTGAGTCAGATTGCGAATTTCACATTTGTTGCCATTGTCAGTACATTTGATTGTAGACGGGTTGCGCATAGAGCCATGTCCATCAGCATTTCTAATTAGTATCGTCCTTTCTTTTAAAATTTTTGTGGGGAGGTTACACTTGGCCCCCATTTCTATTAAGTATTGCTATATTTTCATATAAAAATTGCGGTGGGGAGGTTACACTTGGCGACACCCAGTCCAGGATCGTATTTCGTTGAGAGTCTTTTGAGCGACAGTCAGATATCTGCTCTTATTTGCTTAAGTATAATTAGGATTTGACGCTACGCTTTTATTAATCTTGTGACCTTCTCTCTACAGGTCAACGGCAATTTGTTGCTTTGTTGTATTTGTGTGTTGCTTTTGCATTGTGTTGATTTGTTTTGTGAAAAATTTTGACTATTGTAAAAATGCCGCGAAGGACTGTGAATAGTGTATCGCGAGGTATTATGAACGAAATAAGCGAATTAAATAACTTCACCAATAATACTAGTGACACGCAGTGTAATCATGACAATCCTGCGTCCACTAACAATCAGTGCATTATAACCACTAGTGATGACTTTTATATTAATGATGAACAAGCGAACTCAATTGTCTCGTCTGTTAATTTGACGACAATTGATGACGCAGAACGCTCTATTGTAATGAGCGCTGCAGAGCTTAACACACCCGATTTGGAAAACTCAAGTAATGTACAGACAAATTTGTCTAATGAAAATGAACAGATCACACAAAGTAGGACAGATTTATTTAATTCCGAAACAATGACTGATAGTATACATTTGACTGACAAACCTTTTTGTAAATTTCAAAATGACCAAATGGTTACAGAAAGTGAAACAATTCCAGATCCACTATTGAACAGCACAGAGAATAGAAATGCTGACCTTGAGTCGAATCCAATTATGGCTTTGTTGCGACAAATGAGCAAACAACTTAGTGAACAGGGCGAAAAATTGAATAAAATTAATGAAAAACTTGATAAGCAGAACAAACGACTGGAAGAAGAGAACAAACAATTTAGAGAACGGAACAAACAATTTTCTGAATGTATTAAACAGCCGAGGGAAAAACACGATAACCTTAATGAACAGAACAAACAAGCTAGCGAACAGATTACAGCTGTTACCATACAATGTCAGGACACTAAAGTACAATTACGTGTGAATACTAAGACTTGTGCTAATAACAGTAATGAAAAAGTTGGCACTGTTGCACAAGAATTAAGTAGCACACGTGTAGGCACAACAGAATCACATAAAGACGAAGTTAATGTAGTCACTGAACAATGTTCAGCAAACGCAACACTGATACACGAAATTAATGCAGTCACTGAAGAATGCCCTAAAAACGAAGTACAGATTCGCGACGAAGTTAATTTAGAGTCAGTGGAAGTTTCATACACTCCGAATACGGAAGTTGACGAGAAAAGTGAACGACACAATAACCAGATTGACGAAAGTATTAAAGTAACAGAATTAACAATTATTTCAGTCACCAATACGTCACAGAATCCGCCACTTTGCGAGCATTTGTCAGAGTCACGCAGCGCGTATCATGTGAGCAATTTACAGAGACTACGAGACTTAAAATCCGAAAAGCCACGCGACTTAAAATCTGAAAAGCTACGCAACTTGAAATCCGAAATGACACAGACGAACAGATTCACACACAAACCTGAACGTGTTATCAAACTGAGTGACGAGAACGTAGATTTCGAGCAATTTGCATTTGTAAGAAAATGTAAGGAATTTAATAATGACAGCGTACAGGTACACGATTTGCACTGTATACGACAATTTATCTTTGTACATTCACCGCTATTACCTGTAATGCAGAAGCTAGCTTTGAACCAGATGCGACAATTTATTTTTGTATTTACAACAGCATTACGTATTATGCAGAAACTGGAGTTAGCAAGAATACAGCGATTTACTTTTGGAATTTTACCGCTATTGCCTGTAACGCAAAAACTAAAATTTATTTGCAGTGCGTAAATGACCTCAGGGGATTCATTACGCTTTAATGAATATGTGCCGTAGCGAGCATAGGGCCCCGAGCTGTAGTAGTGCTATTTCATCTTTAGTTTTCTGCACTGCTGCCTTTTCTTCTACTATCCTTTATATCTATCAAAACTGCTCTTTAACTATTGCTCTATCTAGAATTAAGAAATATTGTACTGAAAACCCGATATGACAAATCTTTTACCGAACGTGACAATTTTCAGCAGGCACTCACGTAATGATAACTACCGCCGTAATTTTAATTACAGATAAAAATCGTAATCATCAGTATGTATAAAATTTTGAGCAATCGGAACCACATTTTTGTAACAATAGATGTTTTTCACCACAATAGCATGAAAGTCAACCGCTTAGCATACCTAACCAACAATGCAGTCTACAAGGTCAACCAAACTTTAATGTTTCGCCGCGTGCATGTATAGTCCAAGCTCCAACAAATGGTAACGCATGGCAGCAAAGAAATAACCACGTACAGACAACACTCTATTTCAACTCGTATCGCAATACACCGTATAGAAATTACTATCTTGACAGACGTAAAAATAACGAGCACAATTTTCAGCGTACATTTAATAACAGTCGATATTATGAGCAGCAAGAACATTAGCAACAACATATTATCACGAATGAAACAGACAATAGGTGTCATCGATAGCGTAATACGTCAGTAAGAAATAACAGAGCAGTTCATATAGTGGATATGCCACAATATTCTCCCGTAAATAACAGCACGTACGATAGAATTTGACCATATACAGTACAGGTTTCATATTCCAGTAACGTAAGCAATAATTTTGACACGCAGAATCTTCTTCACGAAAATGTTATTAATTTTGACGCCATCCGACACACGTTTGCATTAAGGACAGAATTACGACGTATGTAGACGACATTCTTATCGCAGAAGCTAACTGGTCAGAACACAATCTGATTCTTGAACAACTGTTACAAACTTTTCATGCACAAGGAATTACTGTTAATCTTAGTAAATCGCACTTTGGCAAAACTTCTATAAAATTTCTTGGACACGTGATTTCAGCAGAAGGCATTGCGCCTGATCCAGAAAAACTTCAGGCTCTACGTGACATTAGTGTTCCTACGACGAAGAAACAATTACGCAGTTTTTTGGGCTTAATTAACTTTTTTCGTAAATTTATTCATCACTCTGCTTTAGACACGCCTAGACTATGCCAATTAACAGGTAAAAACAGTATTTGGTCTTGGGATAAGCAAGCACACTCTGAATTCATGAACCTGAAACATGCTCTGTTGAATGCTCCACTGTTATCGCACCCCGATCTTACTAGAAATTTTTCCATTGCTACCGACAGTTCCAACACCGCTTTAGGCGTACATATTTTCCAGGAAATAGAAGAAGATGGTTCAACAGTTATTAAAAACATCGCATTTGCAAGCCGCATTTTGTCACCCGCTGAACGAAATTATTCTGTTACAGAACTTGAAACATTATGTGTTGTATGGGCTTTTACGAGATTTCGGCATTTTCTTTATGGCAGACATACCACTGTTTACACAGACCACAGAGCTATACAATTTTTGCTTTCAGCTAAATTCACTCACGATAGATTAAGTAGATGGAAACTTTATTTACAGGAATTTAATTTTACAATAGTTCACATTCCCGGCACGCAAAATGTTATAGCAGACGCACTATCGCGTTCTCTCGGCAACAATCAGCAAGACGTAGCAACCAACTTCTGCAGAACAAATTTCAGTGTCATGTACATTCAGCAAGTTGCATTTGAAAACTTTATTTCATCATCATTACAGGACATAGCACGAGAACAAAATAAAGACAATGTGTGGAAAGAAATTAAACACCTTTGGCAAGATAAGAATAATGTTACGGTTAGGAACCACTACACTGTACGCAATGACATTTTGTTTCGCCGCTCTCATCCTGACAGCAACAATTGGTTATTATGCATTCCTGACGAACTGGTTAACAAACTAATTTGGTACACTCATTTAAGTTACGCACATTACGGAGCACGAAAATGTTTTCTTATACTGAGACAGAACTGTTATTTTACCAACATGGAAAAAACGTATACGACGAGTTTTAGCGTCTTGTAAAATTTGCCAGAAAGCTAAATCAGACACCACTTCACATATTCCTCCTTTATATCCCATTATACCTGTGAAATTAAGACACATGGCCGCAGTAGATATTTTTGGTCCGATTCCGAGAACTAACAGAGGTTTTTGCTACATTTTTGTCGCTGTTGAGCTCACTTCAAAATTTGTTACTTTCACTCCATTACGCAAAGCTACTGCTAAAACTGTTTCAAATGCATTTATAAAACATTTTCTATTTCATGTAGGGCATGTAATGAAAGTAATTTCTGATAATGGATCTCAATTTCGTAGTAGTGTATGGACACGCATGTTACGAGCTAGAAACATTTCTCCGATCTATATATCCAAGTACCACGCTTCTTCGAACCCTTGTGAAAGATTAATGAAGGAAATTGGTAAGCTGTGCCGAATATACTGCCACAAAAGACATATTGATTGGGATACACACATACTCTCATTCCAAGATGTAATTAATTCCATTCCAAATGAATCCACTATGCTATCTCCGACTGTTATACTGAAAAACGTTGAACCACCGAACAAAATTAAAGAATTAATAGAATTTCCCAAAAGTCGTCGCCTACGACACCACGAAATAATTGACATTGCGCTGAAGAACATCAAACGTGCCGCAGAGCGCCGGAGAAGACAGCAAAAACAGGTTTGTACACGCCGCGACTTTCACGTTGGACAGAAGATATTAGTACGTACACACTATTTATCCAGCAAATTAAAAGGTAAGTGCAGTAAATTTGAACTTCTATACGCAGGTCCGTATCGGATTCGCAGCATCCCTCACCCCAATGTTGTACACGTCGAAACTTTGAGAACCAGAAAATCGAAAGGCAATCACCATATCTCAAACATTAAACCGTTTATTGAGTGAAACCACTGTATGATTCAACACACTATGATGCCATTTACTAATGCAATTAATTCACCTGACTAATTATTGATGATTATCGTATTTTTTTTTTTCTTGGCAAGTGCCCGGCAAGGTAAGGTTAGCAGGTCGCTCTTCTTGTCGTTTCACATCAGACCGTGCATATTTTTCCAGATGAATTTACACATTTACGACTATTTCTGCAATTATATTTATGTGACTACTTATTGATGATTATCGTATTTTTTTCTTGGCAAGTGCCCGGCAAGGTAAGGTTAGCAGGTCGCTTTTCTTGTCGTTACACATCAGACCGTGCACATTTTCCATATTTTTGTGTATATGACTGTACTCCAGTTTTGTTTGTATGCACTATGAAATAGTTAAGATATAACACACACCAGTCGACTTTGACATTTTTTTTTTGCCTTATGACATCTCAACATCGTGACTGTTTCACATTTTTTTTTTGCTACTGCATTGTATTATTCTGTGTACATTTTTCGCATCCGAACACTGTCAATGTCTTGGACATATTACGTTTTCTGTCATGTTATGCTGTATGGTTAATTGTGTCACCATAAACCAGTCATTATTTAGTGGGTATAGGATTTAAATGCAAGACATTAATCTTTGTTCATCAATTTCAGAAAGGAATGATGATTCTAAGAAATAAATTTAACATAAATGGGAATTTCACCTACGGAATAAACGAAAGGAGATGCAATAACTTTATGAGGAAGAGTAAAGGGATCAGGATTAACAAGCATTAACAAGACTATACTATACTCATCACAGAATAGCAGTCTTAACTAATTTTTTCTTTCAGAATACAAGGTGATTGATGCAGGCTGTCAGAGAGAACTACACATCTTAGTTTTAGTGATGAAATATGCTAGTGATAAGGAATAGTTAGGTAATGAGTAATGAAGTGATTTTTTGCAGATGATAGTGAATACTGATGAATAATGATGAAGGAAATGGTATTATGAATAATGAAGTTTTTCTTTACAGGTGATGATAATGGTGAAGTTATGATGATATGGATAATGAAGTTTTTTTTTCTTTATGCCACGTAGTTATTTAAGTATTTGTTGCAGTTTGCTTTGACAGCAGGTGTTACATTGCATAGTAGGATGACGGAAAGTTTTGGAAAGGACAGCTATGGAACACATTTTATACACATTTCACTACTTGTTAATTCGAAGTTCACTACTTTTCAGCATAGTGTGCGTTTCTTCTTTCAGGTCAATAATCCGTTTTTGTATTTTTTCCAGGAGAAGTTTTTCATGACACTTACTAAACCTGTTACTTATTATACCTGTTCTAGTACTTGCATTTTTATATTTTTTACCCATTTGTGTTTATCATGTATAAATGTGATCACATGTACTGCCTTGTTACATAATCTTGCTACAGCTGACTCATGACGAATGACGTTACCTATCCTCATTTGCAGCAATAGGTCAAAAGCAAAAAGTATTATGCCTCAGTAATTAATTATCGATCCCAACGCAATGCATTGCTACCAAAAAAATGTATTACCAGTCCCACATAATGTCACTAGTTTATGATAATTCTGAATAATACTGATCAACTCTGAATAGCATGTCACTCGAGTAATGACCTCTTAATGAGACTATATTCAAAATAATGCTTTGTCACTAGCTAATAACTGCCACTGTTTATTGTAATGCCTGTGATTACTAATGATTTGACTGTAATTAACTGATTTTTAATAATGACTTTGTAATGATCTGAATAATACTGAATGATGAACTATGTTTTATTCTATTCAATACTTGATGGCCACTGAGTGCCAATAATTAATGTCAATCAACGAAATTGTTATTAATTATGCCATTAATTAACTCTTGTTTTCAATGTTGATACTTTGTTGTTGGAAATGAATGTGACTGTTTCATAATGCTTTGTAATTAGGAAAAGACTAATGATTCTTAATAGATTGGAATGACACATAATTAATTAACTATGGTACTGTTTAATAATGCTTTGTAATTAATTAAGGCTAATAATTCTTAGTATATTGAAATGACAAATGATTAATTAATTAACTGTAATTAGACAAATGATTAATTAACGACAAATGATTAATTAACTGTAATTATACAAATGATTAATTAACTGTAATTAGACAAATGATTAATTAAAGACAAATGATTAATTAACTGTAATTAGGAGAAGGTTAATGATTCTTAATTATACTCTGTAACTGAAAAGAATGCGATTATTTCATAATATTTTGTAACCAGGAAAAGAAGGCTACTGATTCTATGTAAAACAATTAATGAACATTTTTCTGTAATACTACATACTTGGTACAGAACTGTTCAATAACTGGGCTATGAATGCCACGAACTATCAATGAAGACTGTAATTGTCAATATTATGTGACTTGATGTCCTTCACCTCATAAGCTGTCTACCCTGAATTACTGCAATGTCCATTGTCCTGTTTATCCCAGTGATCATGGAGCACCATATTTGGTTTTGCACTAATTCTACGTTGGTGTGCCTTGTAAGAGTGTGGTGTTGACACGACATGCTGTCCACCACCATGAGCGATGAAGACATTATTATGGTCCCACTGTTTGGTGTACCTAATGTACTGCCAAAATGAAAACATGGAACATTACTACGACAGTTCAGTGTCTTGGCTACACTGATAAATTCTGATGGGAAAAGAACTTCAAGTTGTGTCACTTGGTGTTGTACTACTGTGGAAAGATATGGACTTTCAGAGCAGCTGTGTGCAATCTAAAGTGCTACAACCATGATGCAATCCTTCCCTTTCCTATCCTGATTCTTGTCACATAAAGAAAAAATTTTTTTTTGGTAACATCATTTATGTTCATAGGTTATGCATTTTTCGATTCGCTAAACTCCAGTGTGAGTACACTTATGTCACTGGTCGACATGATGTTTGCCATTATGTTTATTTGTTGTGAAAATACTAAAGACATTTTTCAGTGCATGTGCACTTTGGACATGAATTTTTTTTTTGCCATTATGTTTATTTGTTGTGAAAATGCTAAAGACATTTTTCAGTGCATGTACACTTGTCAACATAATATTTTTTGCCAGTCTGTTTATTTGTTCTGAATATGCTAAAGAATTTTTTCAGTGCCTGTGCACTTTGTTATCTGTCAAATAATTTATATATACTTTTCTGATTTGCTACTATGTTTTGTACTCACATTTTGTCTTTGTCTGATATATTTTGTACTTAGTGCGTGTGCACAACATTTACTTTATGTACTACATCTAATTATTCTTGCCAGTCTGTTTATTTGTTCTGAATATGCTAAAGAATTTTTTCAGTGCCTGTGCACTTTGTTATCTGTCTAATAATTTATATATACTTTTCTGATTTGCTACTATGTTTTGTACTCACATTTTGTCTTTGTCTGATATATTTTGTACTTAGTGCGTGTGCACAACATTTACTTTATGTACTACATCTAATTATTCTTGCCAGTCTGTTTATTTGTTCTGAATATGCTAAAGAATTTTTTCAGTGCCTGTGCACTTTGTTATCTGTCAAATAATTTATATATACTTTTCTGATTTGCTACTATGTTTTGTACTCACATTTTGTCTTTGTCTGATATATTTTGTACTTAGTGCGTGTGCACAACATTTACTTTATGTACTACATCTAATTATTCTTGCCAGTCTGTTTATTTGTTCTGCATATGCTAAAGAATTTTTTCAGTGCCTGTGCACTTTATCTGTCAAAAAGTTTGTATATACTTTTTTCTGATTTGCTACTATGTTTAGTATTCACATTTTGTCCTTGTCTGATATATTTTGTACTTAGTGCGTGTGCACAACATTTAAATATTCTGTAAGTTGTAGGATTTTGTTAATTAAAGAAAAATTTTGCCGCGATTGGCAAGTCCAAATGACTCACCATCGCTGCCAAATTTTTGCCCCCCCAGTGGAGGGTTATGAAACACGTATGTAACGCAGCAGCGATGGCGAGGCATTGTAGCATCTGTGACCAGAGAGTACGCGCTTGACCGCGCGAGTGTTGCGAGCGGTTCTCAGTTCGCTAGTTGTCGCTATGCAGAGCAGTAGTCTGTCAGTCTGTCGTTGCGAGTCTGTCAGTTCAGTCGTTGCGAGTCTGTAGCTCTGTCTAGTTGAGAGCAGTACTCAGTCTGTAGTCGTCATGCAGAGCGGTCGGTCAGTAGTAGCAGCCCAGTGCGGTTGTGTGATGTAGGCGGTCGGCAACAATGGTCAAGATGAGGAATAAGGTATACTGTTAATTAATATAATCATTAGATAATGAAAAATTTTATTTATTGTAATTATTCTCCAACAAGTCTCCCAATAATAATTTTTTATTTCAAAAGCATTTTCTCAAAAGTTTAATTTTTTTTGAACTAAAGATCTCGTTGCACTTCCCATTTCATTCCACTTCCTTTTGAAGAAAAATTTCACTAGAATTACAAAAAAAAAAGGAGAATATTATTATTTGCAATGTAGTTCCTCCAAGTGGTGCGCAACAACAAGAGCAGATATGTGACATCCATTTATTCTGAGGTAAGACTTTAATTCTGATTGTTTTTACACAGGGCCAGAAACCGATATTTCGGTTTAATTGAATTTTCTTGTCACTGAATGGACTTTAATTTTTTGAGGGATTTATAATTGAGTCAGATTGCGAATTTCACATTTGTTGCCATTGTCAGTACATTTGATTGTAGACGGGTTGCGCATAGAGCCATGTCCATCAGCATTTCTAATTAGTATCGTCCTTTCTTTTAAAATTTTTGTGGGGAGGTTACACTTGGCCCCCATTTCTATTAAGTATTGCTATATTTTCATATAAAAATTGCGGTGGGGAGGTTACACAGTGCTGGGCCGTCCGAGCGGTGCGAACTGGGGCTCTGTCATCTTCGAACGCAGCAATACCACTGGGGAACCAACACTATACCAGTCGAAATGGTCACATAACCGTTACTAGTCATGAGTCCTTGCCGAGTATGAGCCCATGGAGTAACATGATATGGCTGCCCAAATTGTTAAAGAACACCAGTCATGTTCCACTCTTTGGGCGTGGACTCGGCCAGAGGTTGCATGCAGTATGAAACAAGAACTATCCGACAAAATGACTTCCTTCCGTTGCTCCACAGTCCAAGCTTTTTGGTTTCGGAACTACGTTTCTCTGTGATGAGCAATGCACAGCTCTAGTGACCTCTGTTATTCCCTTCTGCAGGAACTCTCTCTGCGTTGTTTTGATGCTGACAGGGATCGCGAATAGGATATACAGTTCTGCCGTGACTTTTTAGCCGCCATCTCCTTATTTTTCGTCACAATCCTGTGTGTCCCTCAGGGTCACTCTACAAACACTTTCGTCGTCGTTGTGACTTATCGGACAATGTTTCTCCACTTTCTCTGTATGCGGTATAAATATTCGATACGGTGCCTCCTGAACCACCAAACACTTCAGCTACCTCGATTACAGAAGAACCCACTACACAAGCGCCAAGAATTTTCCCACGCTATAATTCACTTATCTTCAACAAAATGGACTCACAACTACATATGACACTATTGTGGCCACGCCTGAGTCTTCCAACGTTTTAAAAACATCTCACTGGTGCCATTGTGATCAAGTACAACATCGCGATCGGCATTCTTGGCTAACATATGTATTTATGTTCACGCACAGATTTCTCGAGGTGTTCGCATACTTTTGTACAATCCTTGCATCTGCCTAACTGTACGTCCCCTTAATCTCTCTCATATTATGCTCATAATCGCTGCATGCAAGATGCAGTGTTCCTCTAATCAAGGTTCTCTGAATTTATCCAATAGAGTTTCGCGAGAATAACTAAGTTTTTCTTCCAAGGATTCATCTGTACGTTGTCCGAACACCTCTGTTACAGTTCTGTGTTGGATGTACTGGTCCGTTTAGATAGTAACAGTGTGTCTCTGGAGTCGTCCGATATGTACTGTGATAAAGATTTCAAACTCTCGAACGGTATTTTGGAATTGTTTACACTAGCCTGTTGTGTGCTATTTACTTTCCAGATTCCTTGCAGCCTTCTAACAATCTTTGTATTCGCCTTTCGCAAAACTGATTTTACACAATAATATACAAGAATTTTAGACAGCACCAGCAGCGGTGTCAGATTGCTGCGTTGCATGCTGTGAATGCGTCAGGGACGAGAGGGGTGGTGGATTAATAGCTGTATGAAAAGCGATCTTTATACGTGAACAGTAGTCGACGTAGGAGTGCACGGCTAGGAGTTGGGATTCGCGTCTCACGTATGCTGGAAACAATGAATACGATCATCGCCAGGAATTAGTTCCCGGTAAACCCAAAAGTCGTTGGTGCATCGGAGAGGAGTAGCAAAGTGAAACGAAGATAAGTTTTTAATGCTTCTGAATAGTGTGGTGACATCACTTAATAACAAAGGTAGGATACAGTCCAGCACTGATTGCAAGAAAGTTAAACGTCCTTTTATCTACAACCCTGAAACTGGGAGTTTTAGCTATTGTGAGATTAAAAATTACATATTTTCCTGACATTCGGCAAATGTGATCATCAATTTGAAATATTTGATTCTGTAAATGTCTTGGATTACTCAAGAAACTTATTCCCTTTTGATGTTTTTACCATTTTGTGTCAATTATTGACGGAAAACTCAGATAAGGTAATATGAATACCTTCAACGAGACCGACACAGTTTTATTTTGGCAGAAAGATTCATGCAGTAAAGTTTAAATGAGGACTGGCCTCAGTTGTAAAATACAAAGTTGAGGTTGGGGTTGGGTTGTTTGGGGAAGGAGACCAAACAGCGAGCTCATCGGTCTCATTGCATTAGGGAAGGTCGGGGAAGGAAGTCAGCCGTGCCCTTCCAAAGGAGCCATTTGCCTGGAGCGATTTAGGTAAATCACGGAAAACCTAAATCAGGCTGGCCGGACGCGGGATTGAACCGTAGTCCTCCCGAATGCGAGTCCAGTGTGCTAACCACTAGAGTACGAAGTGTTAAACAGACTAGAGACAGAAGGTGAGCATCCAATACTGCAGCATATTAATTCTCAAATATCACTGGGTCATGTATGTGTCCAATACTGTTCCAGATTCTCTGACAGACGCAGACTTTCAGCGACAGGCAGCAACATTTTGCGCCAAGAGGGTGTGTGGTTGTACTGGAAGCAGAAATGTACGATTAATGACACTGTCCATGTGTCACAGCAGAACTTAAAACTCCTGGTCTCACAACAGCTGGGGATGATATATAAACCTTATTTTTGAACGAATAAGGCTTGACATCGACTCATGGAGTGCACTCAGCTTTTCGCAGGTGAGACAGTCTTCCACTGTAGTCTGTCACAAAATCCTCCCAGCTTCCCGGTTCTTGATAAAGTAGACACCTGCTTATCAGGCTCTGTGGTATCACTTGTCAGTACCGCTCCATGGGCGTCACAGTTGGCAATGGAACTGGAAATTTCCGTCAGACGCGGATAGCGGTCGTGCAGGAACCGGCGGACCTGCGCCTCCAGCGGCTCCGTACCACGAGCGCCCTCTACCGCCGCAGTATGGTATGGCGGGCAGACAGACCACTCGCATTCGGACCAGTCCGCTACGAGACGCTGCGCTGACGCCGCCTAGTCACGGATCTGACTCCGCTGTTCGTGCTTTAGTTCAAGGAGCTGCATCCTTGTTCACACTGAGAGATGGACTCTGTTTCTCGGTGCACTATCTGTAATGAGTACACTTGGAGAGATGCAAGTTAAGTAAATCTTTTGCTTACTGTGTTAACTTGTTCGCTGATCATTTTTGCTCTCGTGCAGCTTTAAAACGGCGTTAGTTGTCCTACCATTCTGCAGCTCACGTCTGCTTATCGTTGTGTTCAAAGTTGTACACAACAGCTTCTTTTCTGGGCCCTAACAGTTTCATCTGGTACTTGCAGGCGCAATTAACCTTGCCCTCTCCCAAAATCACTGTGTCATTATACAGCAGCTTATAGAAATTAAGGACATGTCGGCACATTACACCTCTACATTACTTCAAATGGTTCAAATAGATTTAAGCACTATGGGACTTACCATCTGTGGTCATCAGTCCCCTAGAACAACTTTTTTTTTTTTTTTTTTTGTTCGCTTTTGATCGTTGCATGGGGTCGGGGCGGACGTCGTAAGACATCCGTGAAAGTTCGTTGCTGATCCATTAACTCAGTTTTTTTTATTACGGAGGGCAGCTAACCCTCCGACTAAACACGCTGAGCTACCGTGCCGGCTAAAAGCACTATGGGACTTAACTTCTGAGGTCATCAGTCCCCTAGAACTTAGAACTATTTAAACCTAACTAACCTAAAGATCACACACATCCACGCCCGAGGCAGGATTCGAACCTGCGACCGTAGCAGCAGCGTGGTTCCCGACTGAAGCGCCTAGAACCGCTCGGCCACCGCGGTCGGCTCTACGTTAGTAAGACTTGTTCGTAGACACAAATAAACAGACACAACAACCTCACGTAATCGATTAATGTGATAACATTGTAATGAGTGGCAAGAAGAGATCAGACGTTCCAACTTTTATGTTATAGGACCAACAGACACTGCTTGGTCAAGAGGAGCTAATCACACAAGAATTATTATAATTCACGAGAAAATTAAGTAAAGTGGTAAAAATATTCTACAAAATGATGAGGTGATGACAACACAAAATTTAGTGTCAACTGAACAGCATTAAGTATGACTTCGAGATTTAGCTGAGTAGTAGTATCAGGTTATCACTATAATATCTATTCATCGAATTATCGTAACTACTGAGCAAAAAAAAAAAAAAAAAAAAAAAAAAAAAAAGAAATGCTTAACTATGTTTCTCACTGAGAAGGGGTGAGCGTTCACTGAACGTCACAGACTTCCAAAGTATGCAGAAATCACACAGGTAGGCCGGAAACGCTGCCGCTAGCTGGTGCCCACTGACGTCACCGCCAAAACAGAAGCCCTGCTCTCTCTGTTCTCCATGGTGACCGCAATGTCGTTCCTCGCTATATGTTTCGTACTTATCATAAACAATTACTTCTTTCAGCCCTACAACTACTGTTGTAATTAGTCATTTGGAAGCCCAATACAATAACAAGGTTAAAATAGAATGAGGCGGCCCAAAGATAGTGGCGTCTCGTGAAAAATTTTCCCAATGTGGTGGTCTCCAGCTTTTTTATTTAAGACGGTAGTAATCGTAACTAAATTCAATATATTGACACTATGGATATAAACTGAACTGGTTAAAGACATTTAAAATTTATAATTAATGGTTTAACATTGCGAGGAATAAGAAATGAAAAAAAAATCGTTGATAGCAGCAGGATTCAAACCTCAATCGACGAACTGCCAGTAAGTGGCCTTGATGACTTTTCTTTTTGTCCCAAGAATATTTTATTACACCAAATAGTATGAATCACAATGATGTAATATGAAAATTGATACAAATATTATCGCTCTCGATTAATCCTTCAAATTGTTACATTAATCAAGCAACAAAATTTTACACAACTGGCCATTAAAATTGCTACACCAAGAAGAAATGCAGATCATAAACGTGTATTCATTGGACAAATATATTATACTGGAACTGACATGTGACTACATTTTCACGCAATTTGGGTGCATAGATCCAGAGAAATCAGTACCCAGAACAACCACCTCTGGCCGTAATAACGGCCTTGATACGCCTGCGCATTGAGTCAAATAAAGCTTGGATGCCGTGTACAGGTACAGCTGCCCATGCAGCTTCAACACGATACAACAGTTCATCAAGAGTAGTGACTGGCGTATTGTGACGAGCCAGTTGCTCGGCCACCATTGACCAGACGCTTTCACTGATGAGAGATCTGGAGAATCTGGCCAGGGCAGCAGTCGAACATTTTCTGTATCCAGAAAGGCCCATACAGGACATGCATAGGTTTCGCAGGGATCCAATGAAGGGCAGAGCCACGGGTCGTAACACATCTGAAATGCAAGGTCCACTGTCCAAAGTGCCGTCAATGCGCCCCAAACCATCACGCCGGATGATACGCCAGTATGGCGATGACGAAGACACGCTTCCAATGTGCGTTCACCGCAATGTCGCCAAACACGGATGCGACCATCATGATGCTGTAAACAGAACCTGGATTCATCCGAAAAAATGGCGTTTTGCCATTCGTGTAACCAGGTTCGTCGTTGAGTACTTCATCGCAGGCGCTCCTGTCTGTGATGCAGCGTCAAGGGTAACCGCAGCCATGGTCTCCGAGCTGATAGTCCATGCTGCTGCAAACGTCGTCGAACTGTTTGTGCAGATGGTTGTTGTCTTGCAAACGTCCCCATATGTTGACTCAGGGATCGAGACGTGGCTGCACGATCCGTTACAGCCATTCGGATAAGATGCCTGTCATCTCGACTGCTAGTGACACGAGGCCGTTCGGATCCAGCACGGCGATCCGTATTACCCTCCTGAACCCACCGATTCCATATTCTGCTAACAGTCATCAGATCTCGAACAACGCGAGCAGCAATGTCGCGATACGATAAAACTCAATGGCGATGGGCTACAATCCGACCTTTATCAAAGTCGGTAACGTGATGGTACGCATTTCTCCTTCTTACACGAGGCATCACAACAACGTTTCACCAGGCAACGCCGGTCAACTGCTGTTTGTGTATGAGAAATCGGTTGGAAACTTTCCTCATGTCAGCACGTTGTAGGTGTCGCCAACGGCGCCAACCTTGTGTGAATGCTCTGAAAAGCTAGTCATTTGCATATCACTGCATCTTCTTGATGTCGGTTAAATTTTGCTTCTGTTTCGGGTCATCTTCGTGGTGTAGCAATTTTAATGGCTAGTAGTGTAAAAATGTTAACGAAAAAAAAAGTAATACAAGGAGCAATTTCATTCGATAACCGCATCCAGAACGTCAACTGTTTTCGACTTCCTCTTGAGTACATTTCACTCTGCTTTGTTGATGTGTTGCTTCAAGTAGTTTGACAGGTAAACTAATGTGCAGAATTCTAACAATTTGTGTTTTAAGAATTGCTTTTAATATCACATGGCCATTATTCAAACAACAATTTTAGTCATATTTTCATACTTTTTTGTTGTCCAAATAATGGATAATCTATGTAATTCGCATTTCATATACATTCCGAATTCAATTACGTTGGCAGCTCCTAGACGTAGCTTACATAATGTCCGAAGAACCAGTGCATGGTATTATTTTTTATTATAGGGAAGTACGAAGCCTGCGACTTGCAGAGCACTGTTAGTACTAAGTGCTGTGTCGAATACCTGGTAAGAAAAGCTTCCTGATCTCCGATCCATTTCCATTTTTCCATCTTGCCACGTGTAAAGCTATGTAGTGCTGCATCCACAGGATTACTTTTCTGACAAAACTTTGTTTAGCTAATTCCGATTGCATCCAGCCATTCATTTATGCTGACTATGTTATTTACAGTTTTATAGCATTCTATTAGTACGGCAGATGCAAGTCCACATATGTTGATATTTTTCCGTACAGTATCCCATTCGATTATTAGTTATTTCCTTTCTATTTTGTTTCTCTTTTTATGTTTATTTCTGTGAAGTATAATGTGTCCGTCCGTTATCTGTTGCGAAATGATGATATCATTGCTGAGACAACTTATTTCCACATAATATGTTCTTACTTGTTGGAGGCTTCGATTTGTTTTTTGGACATCTGCTGTTGCTTCGATACTCCCGGGTCTAAGGATTTTAAATAATTTAAATGTAATGCTGTTCGCGTTTCCTTTTAGAATAGCGGTAGTTCTTTTTATAAAAAGTGAAGAGGCCTTATTTTTTATGTCAACTTAAACCGCCATTTTTGGGATCGAGAGTGACTGTTCTTTGCTCTACTTTGAATAAGAATACTTCTCCTTTCCACAAGTAGTTGGTGACGGTTGACATAATATTCCTGGCTGTCATTTTTCATTTTGGATAAAGGATACAATTGCGCCGTGCAGTATGCTTTCCAGAAAACGCAGTTATTAATAAATTTTATTTTCTGAACTTGGTTTATATGACGGTGTAAATTCCCTCTTCTGACTCCGTGAATATTTCCCACAAGCATTTCTCCAATTGACAGTCGTTATTCTCATTATACAAGTAGCCGGAGTTGTTCCAAGTGCTTTACATGGACTAAGTTTGCCCACTGGCATATGTCACGTGGATTTAAAGGTTTGCATTTACTTTCATTGGTGTTTGCTTTTGACATGAGACAGTACTTTTTAATAATTATTTCTAATTTGGAAATATCTAAGTACAAACCGTACATCATCGGATAGGCCCTTACGACTGTCTGGTGCCCTGATAATGTTATTCCTGTCGGTCTGGCATGAACGCTACTGAGGAACTACTCTAAGTAAAGAGCAAACAAGAGCATAGGGAGGGGGAAGAGAGAGAGAGGGAGAGAGAGATAGAGAGAGAGACAAAGAGAGAGAGAGAGAGAGAGCTTCCTGGAGGACTGGAGGAACTCCAAGTCTTAACTGTATCTTCTCACAACGTTCTTAATTACATTTATAAAGTGTTTGTGCCAACCCAGTTTCCTCATTACATTTATGAAGTGTTTGTGACAACCCAGTTTCCTCATTACATTTATAAAGTGTTAGTGACAACCTAGTTTCCTCATAGTTTCGGTAAGAAACCTATGGTTTTGTGGAAATCAATCAGCATGAGGCAACATTTCGTGTCAGTCACTGAGGTTACAGTAATTACAGCTCTGTATTCTGCAGTGCTTTGAAATATTGTCCTGCGAGGTGCACAGTACTGATATCCATTTGAAATGCGGGAGGCAAATTAGCATTCCTGTTTGATTAATTCTGATATCAGTTTAGAAATTTAGACAATTAAAGGCGGCGGAGATTGCAATAACAATATGTCTATTAAAAATTTGGACTACAATGACTGGTAGTACGGTGCCACATGTAATTTCCTTTCATTAGCATGGTAAAGGACTCAATGCCGACTGAATGCTTTTGCATGCGCGGGAAGACTGCACACTTTGAAGCTGAGATGGGTGAACAGAAAATGTTGCAGAGAAGCACACTTCGCACGGCGACCGGAAGGACAGACAGTGACTGGCTTCGTGGAAGTGTGACTGCCGAGGCATCCCAAGGAGCCGCCAGCAGTTGTCTGGTTTACAAGCGCAGGCAGGCAAGCAGGCCACCAGGGGGCGGGGAGGGGGCACGAGCTGCAGGCGAGGAAGTTCCTTCATGTTTCGCAGACCAGCTTCGTAGATAGCTATCGGCCACTTTCGAAGACACGAGGTGCTCGAAATAATGGGCTGTCCTCACGCGCAGGATTCTTAGTTGGTGCGGCCTCCTTAAATTTCCTTTTCCCGGAACGCACTGTATCACAAAACATCAATCTTTCTCGAGGGTTGCCCAGAAGGTAATGCACCGAGTTTTGTTCTTCAACAATTCTTTGTTGAACATAATGAGAATTACACACACGAAAGAATGGTGTTTTATCTGCACCCCCTATTTTTCCACGTAGTCTCCATCCCGTTCTACGGCCTTCCTCCATCGTGAAACAAGGCCGTGTATGCCCTGTCAGTATCAAAAAATGTTCAAATGTGTGTGAAATCTTATAGGACTTAACTGATAAGGTCATCAGTCCCTAAGCTTATACACTACTTAACCTAAACAACCATGCCCGAGGGAGGACTCGAACCTCCGCCGGGACCAGCCGCACAGTCCATCACTGCAGCGCCCTAGACGGCAAGGCTAGTCCCGCGCGGCCCTGTCAGTATCAATCCCTGTCCTGGTGGCAGAGCCAGTGCTCCACTGTGTGAATCACGTTCTCACGGTCCTCAAAATGTCTTCCGTGAATGGCGCCCTTTAGTGGCCCAAACAAGTGGGAGTACGAGGGAGCTAGGTCGGGGCCGTCACTTGTGACGACCGTGGATCGTCTCCCCGATCACTGCGTCACCAGGGTGTATACGACCCGGGACAACCGGGAGATCTGGAAAAAACCCGGGAATTTTTTCATCCGGGAGAAAACCGGGAAAAACCAGGGAATTTTTTAGAATTCCGGGAATTTTTCATTGTTTTAGTTTTCAGTTAAATTTTTTTAACTGTCTTGGAAGAACCAATACTCTAACAAAGAACATTACTGTATCTCGCTACTGCAAAATAATACTGCAGCAATAAAACAAAAACGAGAGAGAAAAAAACGAAAATAAAACTCAAGTCGCAAAGGAAATGCACCGTATACAACAACAAAACACAGAGCTCATACAAGCGTCTGCCAACAGCAAAATGTGTCAAAAGCTTTATGAAGACGATGCAATGCTTCATAACAACAAAATTGCATCCGATCAGCGTGACGTCACAACTGTTTACATTAGATTCGTTTGAGCGGTTGCGAGCGAGCTCTTATGCGCATGTGCAGTTTAGTCGCGTATGATTAGTACTACAGTCTAACATAGACTGTGGTAGTACCTTCTCCCGCTTCTGGCTACAGAAGTGAGGCAGTTAGCTCTGTAAGCAAAAGCAGCAGCAAGATGCTATCCGGAAAATTTTCACTGGTGCGCCTAAGCTGCCAGATTCACGTATGCGCAACAGGCCCGGACTAGGGGGCGGGGGCCAACCGGGGTATCTGCCCCGGGTGGCAGTTTCAGGGGGGTGGGGGGACGGGGTACGCCACATTCATATTATTGAGTGAAAAGACCTTGTTTTACAAAGCGCCTAGCATCCAGCGCACGTTGGTCTATCGATTACTCATATGATTTTGAACGCATCCCTGTTGGATTTTGAACAATTTCTAAGTTGATTTCTGAATTAATCATAAGCTGATTTTTGAATGCGTGCATAGTGTACGTGGTGTCTCTGGCAGGGAAATCCACGTCGCATCTAGAAGTAAACTTACCTGCAGACAAAAGCGGAGGATGTATACGAGCTGCCGGCCGAAGTGGCCGAGCGGTTCTAGGCGCTACAGTCTGGAACCGGGCGACCGCTACGGTCACAGGTTCGAATCCTGCCTCGGGCATGGATGTGTGTGATGCCCGTAGGTTAGGTAGGTTTAACTAGTTCGAAATTCTAGGGGACTGGTGACCTCAGAAGTTAAGTCCCATAGTACTCAGAGCCATTTAAACCATTTTTGGGAGCAGGAGAGGCACCACAGGAGATTTTAATTTCCACTGTCATGAATATAGTTTGATTGCACCCATTACAAAACGTTACACGTTTGAATTCCACAGAACTAAATACAGAGGCGCGCGATGGAAGAATGCTGTGTGAAGAGACTTGGCACTGCACTTCGGTTCACTTTAAGACCGCGTAACATGTCTTACGTTAACTCGAACATATGTGTTTTATGTATCAGACTACTCAGAAAGATGTGGCTACAAAATGGAGATATTTTTGAAAAGTCGATTTTTAAAATTTTTGGCGTCCTACTTTAAACGCTCGAGGGAGGGGGAGCGCCACTATCTAATATTGCCGCGCTTCGGAAATATCGTAGATCCGGAGCTGATGCACAGAGCAGTCTGAGCTGTAGTGGGGAGGTGGGTGGTCTCCACGTGGACCGTGTTTACGTTAAGCGGTTTTGCTGTTTCCTCTTCGTTTGTTGCTCTCACGTCAAATAAAAACAAAACGGATTTCTGTGGCATCGTCCCCTACGCTCCTCGGAGTATGGGACCTCGTCATCATCATCAAAAAATGTTATTAGTTTCAGATTTTATTGTTTCCACCTTTCTTACAGTAAAGCGATAAACGCCTTGCAGAACAATAAAGTTATTTTTGTTGTTTTTTTTTTTTTTTTAAGAAATTGGACTCTTATTAATCTTTTCCGCTGAGGCAGTCAATTTATTTGAAACGAAGTGTTTACTTCCACACTATTAGCCAGTTTCAACTGTTCGCTGCATTTCAAGTTCACGTTTTCGTACTCTAGCACGTATAGCAGTATGCCATAGTAATGAACCAAACTTGAGAATACAGTTCTGGTACTCCAAGAAAATTTAAATGTGGATCTGGACATACTAATGTGCACTTTAAGCCGAATTATGCATTTTAGTATGGTCCACAAAATTCCCATGCTCTTGCAGTATCCTCTATCGCCTTGTTTCTTTTATGACATAATGTAAGATGTTTTAATGTTTTAGATGTACGAACATACGGGCTTCCTACGCCATCGTAGCTGCGCAAGCGCGGCGACGCCTGTTACCTGGCGCGCTCTGGCAACTGCTGAAGCGAATCTATTCCTAACAGGTCGCGGGAAAATATTCCGAATGCTTGTTTGAAAAGCGTTGCTTACAAAGTAAATTTCCTTTTACGCAAGATGAACGCTGTGCACGAATTTCCGATGAATTACTTAAATCACAGAGCGTCTGACTCTCATTCAAAAATCAAATCTTTGAGGACGACCATTTAGAATATTTTCGAGCCCAGAAGATCAGACATTTATGTCGTTGTGAAAAATTTGACTGGCACATTTGTGTGATGTATCTTAAAGCGTAACATGCGAAAAAAATATCAACAGTATGTGCGAAAGCTTAGCTTCTCTTGCAGCTTATTAATCTTAGAGACCAATATTATACATCTACATAGTTACTCTGCAATTCACACTTAAGTGCCAGGCAGAGGCGACGCTATGTATATTAATTTCAACCATTACCGTTTCCTATTTGTGTGTTCGCGCTACTTAACAGTGACGTTGCTATTGGCTGACCACATCACGTGCCCTATGCTCTGAATATCCGCTGTCATCGGCTGGCGAGATCGCTTGTTATGAGCTGCGACTGGCTTACAAAAGCGCATCGCAATCTCGATTTCGAATTCGAATTTATACTTTCGTAATACGAAAATATGCGGTGTACATTTTGCTGCACATCAGACAACTTTTCAAAACGTGTTTTTCCCACTGAGTTTTCTAAAGTGCCGGGAAATTCTACGCTGGTGTATAAAACGACAACCATTGGAAGAATTGATGCGTTTTGCAGTCCCGGGGAAGAGTATAGTGTTACTTAACATGGAAAAAGTGTATTTTGATCCGGGAGAAAGTGTATTTTTAACTGGGAAATCCACGAAAAATCCGGGATTTTTTTTTTCCTCGTCCACGTATACACCCTGAGCAATTCGCGGAGCTCCGACGAAAACTTATGATGACCTCACTCTCCGTGCCCAGCGAATGATTGTAGATCTGTCGATAGCAGATGCTCCTTGGACTTTGCACAGGCGTTTGAGAATATTCCCCACAGTTTCTTTCTCTGCAGTGAGAAATTCAATGACGGCGCGTTTCCTGTAACACAGGCCTACATCACCTACAGGCGCCATTTTGAAACTGTCCTCCAGCTACGCTATCTACCGAAGTCATGGAAACTTGGCGCGCTCACTCATGAGACTTGAAATAATACATACGCAACGTTTGGCATTCGCAGCACTGTTTTCGGCTGAGAAATCAAAAAGCGGGTCATTGCTTTCTGGGCAACCCTCATACGTCTATAAATTTTTTATATGTGCCACTATCATTATTGTTATCATTGTTATTACTATCGTCATTATTATCATTATTATTTCTTTCCTTCCTCAGACGTTATGTCTGGTTAAAAATGGAAAGTGACGCGTACCTTGATCAAGCGTGACTTCCTTTTAACTATATGGTACATCTTACATTGCATTTAGGAACTTTCGGGTAATTGAAGATGTATCAATAATTACAGATTTCTGTAGTTGTATATATACGTTTGGATGTAGCTGTATTGCGTTGATCTACTGGTGGATATTGTGTGGTATGACTCCTGTAGTTGATAGTATAATTGGTATAATGTCAACTTTATCCTGATGCCACATGTCTTGACTTCCTCAGCCAGTTGGATGTATTTTTCAATTTTTTTCTCCTGTTTTCTTCTGTATATTTGTTGTATTGGGTATGGATATTTAGAGTAGTTGTGTTAATTTCTTCTTTTTATTGGTGAGTATGATGTCAGGTTTGTTAAGTGGTGTTGTTTTATCTGTTATAACGGTTACGTTAGAATATAATTTGTATTCATCATTCTCCAGTACATTTTTTGGTGCATACTTGCATGTGGCAACGTGTTGTTTTATTAGTTTATGTTGTATGGTAAGTTGTTGATGTATTATTTTTGCTACGTTGTCATGTCTTCTGGGGTATTCTGTATTTGCTAGTATTCTACATCCGCTTTTCATGTGATCTACTGTTTCTATTTGTTGTTTGCAGAGTCTGCATTTATATGTTGTGATATTGGGATCTTTAATAATATGCTTCCTGTAATATCTGGTGTTTATTGTTTGATCCTGTATTGCAATCATGAATCCTTCCGTCTCACTGTATATATTGCCTTTTCTTAGACATGTGTTGGATGCGTCTTGATCGATGTGTGGCTGTGTTAGATGATACGGGTGGTTCCCATGTAGTGTTTTCCTTTTGCAATTTACTTTGTTTATATCTGTTGATATGTGATCTAAAGGGTTGTAGAAGTGGTTATGAAATTGCAATGGTGTAGCCGATGTATTTATGTGAGTGATTGCTTTGTGTATTTTGCTATTTTCTGCTCGTTCTATAAAGAATTTTCTTAAATTGTCTACCTGTCCATAATGTAGGTTTTTTATGTCGATAAATCCCCTTCCTCCTTCCTTTCTCCTTAATGTGAGTCTTTCTGTTGCTCAATGTATGTCATGTATTCTATATTTGTGGCATTGTGATCGTGTAAGTGTATTGAGTCCTTCTAGGTCTGTGTTACTCCATTTCACTACTCCAAATGAGTAGGTCAATATTGGTATAGCATAAGTATTTATAGCTGTCTTGCTGTCAATTCTGTTTTCAGTATTTTTGTTAGTCTTTGTCTATATTTTTCGTTTAGTTCTTCTTTAATATTTGTATTATCTATTCCTCTTTTTGTCTGTATCCTAGATATTTATAGGCATCTGTTTTTTCCATCGCTTCTATGTAGTCGCTGTGGTTATCCAATATGTAATCTTCTTGTTTAGTGTGTTTTCCCTTGACTATGCTATTTTTCTTACATTTGTCTGTTCCAAAAGCCATATTAATATCATTGCTGAATACTTCTGTTATCTTTAGTAATTGGTTGAGTTGTTGATTTGTTGCTGCCAGTAGTTTTAGATCATCCATGTATAGCAAATGTGTGATTTCGTGTTGGTATGTTCCAGTAATATTGTATCCATAATTTGTATTATTTAGCATGTTGGACAGTGGGTTCAGAGCATTATTATTGTCATTATTATTATTGTTATTATTATTATTATTATTGTAAGTACTGTTCTCAGAGTTACTGGCAGCCGCTGCAGTAGTACAATACTGCCAGTATTAACTTTGTTAGTTCATAATCACAATACCACTCCAGACGGTCAAAATACTTTAAAACTGTGTGTACATTAAACTTGTTATTTCTTGGGAAACTATGAAGCAAAGAAGGCACGTATGAGTGAACCCTGGTCCAATGTAGAGAGGTCCTGATGACCCTAGTCAGATCAGGTTAACTAAATAAATGAATGAAATATATAATTCCAGAGACCCTCTGATATGAGGCTAACTCTATGGCTGTGAAGATGTGAAATTGGTTTGTTTGAGTGTGACACAGAACTGGCTCATTTTTTTCTTTTCCTTTTTTTTTTAAATTTTCTGTAGCAGAGGGGACTTTTGTGGTATGACTGGCGTCTGAAGCTGACCCGCTGTTTTACCAGGACTCTCTATGCTGGCGGGAAACCTTCGCATGGCTCACAGTGTTTTGTAAGTTTGCTACTGCCAAAAGACACTTTTCGCTGGGAAAAGAGAGCGCAGAGCGTAAAGCAAAACCCAGTTTTGACACTGACGCAGAGACTTCAGTTAGTGGCGGTCCGTAGAGTTTCACGGACGGACTTAGGTCGGTGGCGGCCCGCTGAGATTACCTGGCAGACCGTGGCCGCTAGCGGTTCGTTGTGACTTCAGCGGTCGGACTCCGGTCCGATACGCAGGGCAGTTTGTTGGCGGAGTTGGTTGGCGGAACTCGGACGAAGTTTAAGAGGAGCGCATCTTAGCCGTCGGCCAGGGCTCCGTGTTGCAGATAGGGCGGAGCGGCCTCGTCTCCCACCTCCCACGCCAGCGGCGTTGATGCCGGTGTCCGGGAAATCGGCGGTGAACATTAAAAGCGGCACTGGCGAGCTGTGTCATTCTGTTCCGCACTCGCGCAATTTGATACAATAGCCCGTATCAAGTCTGTCGTTCATGTGTGTAAAATCGATATACTCAGTCATCAAGTTCGGAGACAATGCTTTTCGGTACGAGTTTGTGGTGTTAAATTTGAGTCTCAAATCGGGACTGAGTTAACTGGGTGTAAACTGTCAGGTAGTAGAGTAACACGGCTTCCACAATAACCTATTTGTCAGAAAGTTCATACAAATAAAATTTACCAACTGTTTCACTGTCTCTTTCTCGTGAATATCATAATCAATTCTTTAATAAATTCATTAGAGTGTTTAAACGAAAGATAATTTTTGTCAGATATTCTCCAGTCATATTAATTACTATGCACGCCTCCAACTTTAGGAGCTACACCAAGGGCCTAATATGGCGTTATCCGTCTAAAATTGGGCACATGTAGAACTTAGAGGAGTGGCCATCCACAGTTAGCTTTATGGGTTGGAGACATAAAACCAAGAAGGGAGACTTCGCAGGATTACAGTCTAGCTGGCCTAGTGCAAAAGTCTGGTGTTTACAACGATTGAGAGTGAAGGTAGTAAGAATTAAGCGGGGAAATAGCGAAAATTTGTTTAAGTTTTTGTTTGCTTTATTTTTTAGCATTAATACTTCTTCAAATTCAGTAGGTATTGGGTTTCCCCTAAATAACTTAAATGTACATCTACATCTGCGTAATTTCTCTGCAGTTCACAATTAGGTTCCTGGAAGAGGATTCATCGAAGCACCGTCAAGCTATTTTTCTCTCATTCCACACACTGACATCTCGGGAAAAACGAACACTTCAATCTTTTTTTTTCCAGACTCTTACTTTCCTTATTTTATTATGAATAACATTTCTTCTCTATGTAGGTGGGCGCCAAAAAATATTTTCACAACCTGAAGAGAAAGATGATGATTCAAATTTCACGAGAAGGTCCTGCCACAACGAAAAATGTATTTCTTTTACCGTTTGAACTTTCCGACGACCTCTGTCAATCTTATCTGAGTGGATCCCACACTACGCAGTAGTCCTCCAAAAGAGAACGACGAGTGTAGTGTAGGCAGCCTAATAGAGCTGCTGCATTTTCTAAGTGTTCTGACAATAAATCGCGGCCTTTGGTTCGCTCTCTCCAAAACATTATGGATGTGATCGTTCCAGTTTAAGTTATTCGTAATTTTAATCCTTATGCATTTAGCAATATTTATGGCCTTTAGATTTGTGTGATTCATCATGCAACCGAAATTTATTGGATTTCTCTTGGTACTTTCGCGAAAGACTTTACACTTTTCATTATTTAGTGTCAGTTGCTACTTTTCCCACTTATCTTATGCTGTAACACCCCACCTGTCACTTATCTGGTTTTGGTGTGTGTTTACCTCAGGTAATTGACTAACAGATCAACAGAGAGTGAAAACTGCCGCAATGTCGGATAACGCAAAGAAAGTAATAAGGCCCTGTGACTCCTGATTGAACTACGGTGGCAGTGTTGACATTAATTGGTTCAGAATCGATCCCTTTTAATTAAAAAGGGGTGCACATTGATGTTATATTCACCCATTGAACACAGATGCAAATGTTGAACGTAAAATTAATTAAGAAAGTGACTTGGGATTTCAACTACTTGATTGAAAACAGGTGCAGTCGATTAGCACAGATTTATTTTTAACTCACGACCTCCAATCATCACATTACATGACTCTCCTAACAGGCAGTGGTAATAAATTGCGTTTGCGTGGAGTAAAGCGCGATAAGTCAAAAGCAATTCCTTTCAACTGACCCAGGCGTAATGCGAAGGGCGAGAAGAATTCTACAATACACAGCCCATGAAACTTTTGTGGAAACTTTGCCGACGTGATCCAGCAAATTAATCGGTGGCCGGAGCGGGCGCAATATCACCGAATTCAGCATGGCGGAGCGGTGTCGTTGTGCGGGCGTCGGCCGACCTCGTGGTGCTGCAAGGCTGCGCTCATCTATTCACTCCTAGCTATCTTGCTCAGTACATAGCTGAACCAAAACTTCCTATCTCCAAGCTCAATCGTTCCATTTGCTAAATCCTAAACTGCAGAGATGCTCATTCTCTCTCAGGCAAGCTGAGTAAAGAAGCCACATCCGCACTCTAGGCAAGCTGGGAACGGAAGACTTCTACAAAGACTTCTCACAGTCCGCTCTTCACCTCGGTTTCCCCTACAGTAAAATCACTTACGCCAATTGCAGCGCAAGTCGCGTTAATTATGCGTCGCTTCCCATCTCCAACCAATGCCTGCTCTGGGAAGTGAACAAATTCCCACAAAATTTCCCTTCCTCTCAGCTTCTTCTATTTAGCTCCTCCCAGGCCACCCATCAAGGTTAGCGTCTGCACAAACACCACGTTTTCCGGAATTCTGACTCCCACGAGAGTACTTCAAATTCCTTGGTCCGACGTTCCCATCAGAAGCCGGCATATTTCATTCTGTCGCTCTTCACCTGATTTACTTCAGACTCTGAGGACTGTGAATTCAGCGTGAAGTTGCTATAATCACGAACACACATATTTTGACATACGTTGACCGCTCCGCCGTAGCTTTGCGCTGCTTTCTCGCATGTTTCACTGAAAACGGGACGATGGACATTTATCAACAGGCTTACAAGTTCTCCGTGTGTTTGCCGGTACACCAGCATGGAGTCGGGGTCAACCACCCACTTACTGTCACTCATCTTAAGGTGGCTGGACGCCGCGCCGCATTACCGCTTTCTCAGAGCTTGAGCCACCCAAAGTTGCCTATTGTCGCTTCCCTTAGCCACTCCCCTGGCGGCCATGGTCAACTCTAAATGCTTCCTTGGGGTA